>NC_041405.2:10099363-10399363 GCF_900747795.2 Erpetoichthys calabaricus | reverse complement strand
GAATATTTTTTTTTCTTTTTATAAAACAAACTGAAGCTTGACATTTTAGATTTTCTACTCACTAATCTGGGTGTCGGAGATCGGTGATGCATATTGATTGGCACACAGGAGAGAATTTCACTGGACTCGGTACACGTGACAATAAGACGTCCGTCAGCCACAGGATGTTTGAGTTCTCATGTGACAGAACAAAGCGGAGACGTGGCCGACTGTGAAATTCGACCACCCAGACGACCCCCTCCATTCATTGACAACTTTCTGACCATCCTAATCCAATTTTGGGTTGAGGTGATCCACAGGCTGTCCTGACAGCATTGGGTTCAAAGCTGGGACAAACCCTGGAGGGGTCGCCAGCACAGTGTAGGACATAAGCGAGCACACCAAGACAGTGTGATGCCTGCAGCTGCCATTACTCACTTGAACCTGGGACACCGATATCACGAAACCGAGATGGACCGGGAAATGAGACGACAGCATACAGCAATAGATGGTACAAACGTGCAAAATGTTAAGAAAATGCAACTACAACGTGCTCAAAGCAAAATGCAGTGTAGTTTCATTGAATAAATAAATAAGGTAAATAATCCTTGATAAATGCAGTGTTCGTGGAGGTGAAAAGCTCTTTACAGAATTGTAACCGTTTGGATGATTAATGTAAGATCGGTCTCTTTAACAAACACCCGTGAGCCCGAGCGCATCCTTCGCCGGCAGGCGCCCTCAAAACTGGCTCGTGATCCGCCGCCGCCACCCCTCAGCCCGCGAGCTGTGCTCCTTTCTCCCGCCGCCATCAGTAGGAGTCCACCACGAGCGCTCGCTCGGTTTCTCGATCTTTCTCGTCTTCACTCATGTGGTCGGTAAGGAGCTTTGCGGTGAGCACCAACACACTGATGCACTTTCAAAACGGGCCCAATCTGACCAGTAGATGGCAGTGTAAGCCAGGCCGCCGGCGTCTTTCTATTTCATTTTCTAACCGGCTTAGTCCACGTGACAGATTGTAGGGGTCAGCGTCCATCCCGACAGCATTGACCACAAAGTAGGGGACCAACCCTGGGGTCAGAGTGCGCGAAGTTCATAACTGGGTGGTCTCGTAGGAGCGACTGTGACTGGGAGGATCTGGCCGGTGATGGTGACTTTACAAATGGTTCTCTGGTCCACATGGACATTAAAAAATATATGTCACCACGTTAGCCAAAGCGACTTAAAATGGACTTACCACCCGACCTTTGTCCAAAAACAAGTGAGGTGTTGCACTTTTGTTTATTATTATCACTGAAGTTCCAGCACAAGCAGGTGAAATGTACTCCCTCAGGATGGTGGTCTCGGTTGGACATTAAACTGGTGGCTGACAATCCAGAGCATAAGCCAGCAGTCTGAGACGAGTTTACCTTTGTGACGTGGTGGATTATCACTCTGGGGAGAAGACTGGTAAACGGTTGGCATGAAGGGATGCAGATGGTCATGTGACAATAACCCAATAATCCGTGTCATGCTGGCAATGACTGATTAGAATTAACGTGTCCAAAGTGTGCCAAGAAAACATTCCTGGACGGCTGACACAAGGCAGGTGGGGTGCAGGGATTCATGCCGTTGGTGCCAAGTTCTGACCTTACCATCTGTGTGCCTCAGCAGATTCCTCAGACCAGGCTACATTTATTCAGCTGTCCATTATTGGCAGCCTCTGGCTGACTGGAGTGAAGCCCACCGTGATCTTCTTTTGTTGTATCCCATCCACCTTGAGCTTCAGTGTTGTGCGTTCTGAGATGCTTTTTTTACAGATAGAATGGTGGTCCGAGTTACTGCAGCCTATCTGTCACCTCAAACCACTCTGGTCTTCTCCTCTGACTCTTCTCAGCAATGACGCATTTCTTCTATCCACAGAACTGTCACTCTCTGAGCAAACTGTAGAGACTGGCCTGCTTAAAGATACCAGGAGATCAGCAGGTACAGAACTCCTCAAACCAGCCCGCCTGGCACCAGCGGTCAGAATGGCTGACATCAGTTCTAGTGAACAATAACTGAAGCTCCTGACCTCAAAGTGTGTATCCACAGGATTTGATGCACTGCACTGCTGCAACATGATTGGCTGATTAGATAATTACATCATCAGCAGGTCTACAGGTGGAAAACTGGAATCCCCAGGGAGTAAGCTGGACAGATACTGTGGGCACACGCAAACGGAACGCATGAGGCTAAATCAGTGAGGTGGCACCCATTAACCTTTCACATACGTGCCACTCAGGTAAAATACCCAAACTAGAAAACACAAAACCTGGTGATGAATAGAAAAATGGATAGATAAGGTCAAAAGCCCATCCAGTCAGGGTTTGGTTCATTTGAATTATTAAGCAGCTAACCAAAGGGCTACTATGGACCCAAGTAAAGCCTGTAGAAATCTGGCAAAGTCCTACATGGGGGGTTTAAAGAAATGCACTGAATAAAAATGAATCAGGGGGCAAAACCTCACTGGTGTGCATCCCTCACGCCAAAGCACTTTGATGTAACTGAAGCTGAGCAGCAGCAACAGCCACCATGGAAAATTCAGATGGCCGTGCCAAGTGTGGCAGAATCACTGAAATCAAACCAGGCAGCCGGCCGGGGCCAGCAGCGACTGTGCAGAATGTCAGAACAGATTTAGCAGGCGGGACGGCGACCTGCTGAGCCTGACAAAAACAACAACAGTCAAGTGGTTCATGGGGGCGGGTAGCAGCTGCTCAAAAGGGTCCGGGACAGGGGGCACAGTCTAACAGAAGGTCCCCTGTATTCCCTTCGTCCAGTTGTTACTAAATTATATAAATTATTGGCTGACGTATTCATCCAAGGCAACTTGCATTTCTTTTGTGTCCTTCCGATCAGAGCACATGCGGGTCAAGCGAGTCACTCGTAGTGACTGCAGTGGGATTTGAACCCAAGTCGGCTTACGACATTAGGGATACGACTGGTTACATTTCTTTTGACCCCCGCAGTCGGAGCTCATGCAGGTGAAGTGACTTGCTTGAGGTCACACAGTGGTGTCAGCAGTGGGATTTGAACCCACAACCTCAATGCTTGATGCCCAAAGTCTCACCCACTACACCCCACTGCCTGCTGTAACAGACTGAGGTGGGGTCAGAGTGCTATTTAAATAAAATAAATTTAAAGAAGGAGTGACACAGAACACAACTTCAAACTTTTAAGCAATGGATTACACTTTTAAGGTGGAGTTTACATTAAAACAAAAAAGTGAATTCATAATTTTATTTCAACATAAACTCTGCTCCCACACAAATATTGCACATGCAATGAATGGCATTTTGTAAATAAAGAGATTGGCTTACCTGAAGTGTATTAATGGTGGTCTCGTTGGGTGCCAAACCGAGCATGTGACTTGGGGGTTGGAGCAGATTAAATGAAGAGCAAACACGCGCCTTTCGGAGCCAAGCGCATGCCGCAGCCCGAATGCTTTTGCTCCAGTTTCCTTCAAGCGGGAAGATGACCCTCCGCCGGTGACACAGTCATCTGCTTTAGACAACACCTAATAAATAAAATAAAAATAAAAAGGAGAACCCCAAAGCATCTCTGGTCTTCAACAACCGCATGTGCACACAGACTGCTGGTCCTGGAATGACGAGACGGCAGCAGCAAACTCGCGTCAGCCATCTCTGGATTACGTGGGATAAAATCAAACGACACGGGCCAACGGATTTAAAAACAAAAAAAAAAATCAAACACCCCTCCCCCCCCAATTATGATGGCAGCTTCACGCTGAACATGAATTACCATTTCAGACTGGATGTGTATTGTAAGAATTAGGTGGATCATCAAATAAACTCTTGTTGAATTCGGTGTGTTTCACTGCTCAATGATGATCCGACACGTCACTTCACTTGAGCTCACAACGTTTTGCTGCTTGTTGTCGTTTCTGCTCCCCGTCTGACGCTTCTCTCTCGCGGTGTCCCAACAAAAATCAGTCAAAGATGGCGCCTCCTGCTTATTCCAGGGCATTCCAACACCGTATCTCCAATCCAGCTCGGCTCGTTATCCTGGATGACATTTTTTTTTGTTGTAAATGTTTTGCTTCCTGAAAATTTCTTGACGATTACGGTCAACAACTTCAAGCTCAACACAAGTACGATTTCAGATGATCACGTGGGAATTTGGAGAAATGTGACCTTTAACTGAACGTACCGTAGTGTGTTTACTCCCTTAATGATGCGGACACACTGCCATCAATTCAGCTGAGCTCCAAGTGTTTTTTTCCGGCTGATTTTCGTTTGTACTCCTCATGCTTCTCGTTTCAGTGTTCACCACCGATGGATTCTGCTCTTCCATTATTGCGATGTCCCACTGAGAACTTTCTCCATGTTCACCAGAGACGCCACTAAGATTGACAGGGAAGAAGTCCAAGTGCAGGGGGGAAGAAAATAAACCTTTAGCGACATCTTGCACTTTGTGGTTTTTGTAAGCTTGTGGTCAATCAATGAGACGCAGAGTGTTGCTGCGTAGTTGAACTCTCAACAAAATCTCTGAACGCCTTCGATATGACTTCGCCCTCACCTGATGGCAGCAGATCTTCAAACCCCCTGCTATTGGTGATGCGTCCGATTTCTGGACTAACAAAAGTGTCTTCCTCCATCTTAGCATCAGTTATTCGTGGAGATTACTGAACTCCTTCACTTTCCCTGTTCATCACTTGCATGAAATGTTCAGTGGTCTAACTTTTAAATAAAAAGGAGGCAAAAATCATTGGGTTTTTTTTGGGTCAACAAGTAGTTTAATGTGCCACACTTTTCTGCCCACCAAGAGGAGCCAGTTCTGTGAGGTTAGTCCAGCTGCAGACCTCCATATTAGCCCAACTGGACAGCCAATTGGAATGCAGGTCTTTGTCAGCTGATTTTCTTGGCTTAAGTCAGGTACCCTCTCCCCCAACCCTAATCTTAACCAGGCGTCCTCATTAACGTATAACATAGACAACCTGCTGAATGGAGCAGACCTCTGGAGGTCTACAGCGAGAGATCCACTCAATGTAATGAGACTGATTAGCAAGCTTGCCCGATTCACAAATGAAACCGGACTTGGGATATCCAAGCTGCGTTCCTACGAGCAGTGGTGCTGCTATTTTCAGACCAGCATGCTGGATATTTCAACAACAGTTCCATGTTCTCAGAAGTTTCTTACACATGTGCCCTGCCATTGCTAAGATACAACAAGACATCTTTCAGGCTAAACAGGGATGGATCAACAAAGAGACCCCATTGCTGTGGATCGTGCACAAAACCTAACGCCGTGCCCGGACTAAACAAAACAGCTACTTTTGTGAGCAACATATTAGAAGACTAAACAAAAACAAACAAACACAACATGAATGGAAATCACGACAGGTGACCAAAGAAAAATGGTACAATCACAGTTCAATTTTTCGATCGGCTGGCTAAATTCGATAAAATACAGCCATAGGTGTCTACCGTGTAGATTCAACAAGCTCAATCAGTTGGACTGATCTGCAAAAACGCATCAGGCCAAAACCAGGAGAAGTTCAAGTTCGGCAGAAGTTCTTCAAACGTATACTACAGAGCTGTATACTCTGTTGGATTGAGGTGGCCAGATATTGCTTGGTTAACACGGACCACTGAGGCAGGGAATTACATTAAAGTGCACAAAAATTTGATCAAATGAGCCAAATACAAACACTACACAAGTGAAGTAGCTGCTGCATTGAACAGCTAACTGCTGCAGGCCAAAACCATTTTCTTGAATTCCAAAAATATTTGAGCAATCGCCAGCGTGATGAACAATTAGAACATACATGCCACGGTCACATATTACCCCCCTTTCAGAAAACGCAGCTTATTTAATCCTCTGGTTTTCATTCGGCCATGTCAGGTCATTTCTGAGGATATCACCCAAATGAGCGGTGGCCCGGAGCAGAGTAATATTGTAATTCCCAGCCCTCCACGTTTAGCTCTTTTCGTTTTTCTTCAAAAAGATGATTTAGGATGAACACACTCAGATGTAATCAGGACCAGGTTAGACGGCAAACTGCCAATTTCTTTGTTATTTGCATCTCATTAGAAGCTGGTTAAGAAAAGCAGCAGCAGCATAAAACGGAGTAGTAATTTAAGTTATGCAAGGCTATTACTAGACAATTTGGACCCTAAGCGTTATATTAGCGATGAGGGGACCATTTTCTGTATGCGGGCTGGGGGCCCAGCAGGTTCAGAGTGCGTGGCAAGATGGAGAACATCAAACAAGATGTTGAGAGAGATGGTCCTCCCTCCATCTAACTTTGTACTGCAGATTTATAGGGTCATTATTGTCAAAAGTACAAACAGGAGAATCAGTGTTGCCAACATGAATATTCTCCCCCAAATGCCCAGCTGCATCAAGTGCCCATCAAAAGGACCACAACATGGTAATTTTAATTGTTCCAATTTGCCAGCCGCTGTTCTAAACTGATTAGCCACTCACTGTCTTTGTGTAAAGTAAATATGGATGGCTATGGACACTCACAAATATCCATCCCTGTATCTATCAACGATTGTTTGACGTTATACTCACTTGTGACATCAATTATCTGCGATACAAAATGCCCGTGCATTTCAAAAGGAGACTGACTGGAGATCTAAAGCACAAATCCACTTGCACTTCTAGTACTGGGCTGCCAATATTCACCCAATAAAATAACTGAAATCGCCTGAAGTCCATGGAACTATGCTGGCTTATTTAGCCGTGGAAATGGAAGATTTGGGGCAGGATTCCCTAAATCCAACACTAAAGCAAGCAAGTTTAAGCAACAACCCACTGATTCAACATCCACTCAGAATTTGCAACACACAAATGACACATTTTAAGACAGCGAAGCTCCTGTCTGTTACACGATAATCACGTAGTTCTTTAACCTAATGCTGCATTTAATCTATGGAGGCCTATAGGGGTTGCAATATAAGTATCTGCATTTTAAAAAATTTTATTCTCTAAAGTGAATTTCCCAGCAATTCAGCTCCACCCCGCAATTAAATACTATAAAAAAATTAAAGAAAAACACCCTACCTGAGCCCTTCCATGTCTCACCTGCTTCTCCGCCCAAGGTGATACTGGTTAGACTGGACGAGGATTCTGACAGCATCTCCTGGCTATATAATCTAATGTTAAATAACATCACCCTGAATGATTTAAAGGATAGAAAAGGATCTAGTAATTAATATTTCAGAAAAGGACTGTAATAAGAGCCGTTCACAAAATACATCCTAGTTCAATATGTAGCAAACAGGTTATAATTTAAATTGTTCACATATATTTTATCTAACATTGTCTATATCCAAGGCAAAATCCAAAAGGTGAGAAATGTTATCAAGATCATTTGGGAAAGTCCTACACTTTGTCTAATTTGCGCCTAAATCATTTGTGGGATTTAAAATAAGTCCAAACGCATTAACAAGGCACCGTCTGGAGCATTCCCAAAAGACAGAAAAGGGCATCTTGAAAACAAAAGTTGGCTGGAATACGAGACACCAGGCTACCGGAGCAGATTATGTAGAGTTGATCAATGATGATGGACTTTACCTCACACTGAAGAGGAAGAGGACAAAACAAAACAAAAGACCTTCTCTCTTCAAGGATCTGCTTAGAACTTGGCGAGAACCTCTGAACCGAATTCTAAAGTAAACACGCCAGACACGTACTTAACCTTTTTTCGCTTACTGTATTTCCCAGAGTTTTACACACAAACAACCACAGTTGCATAGCTCTCTTGGTGGGGTGGCGTATGACGGAAGACTTTTTCTTATGGCTATGAAACATATTGTGCTTTCTGTCATTTCCACTTCAGAGATGTACTTCATAGTTTGTTTTTTTTAATGCGATTGAGAACAAACACCTGCAGCCACTACAGCCCTTCTGGACCAAACTGTACTCTGAATGAACAAAGGCTGACATGTCATCAAGTGTGTGCAGACTTTCGATATACAATACACACACAGCAGATATCCTTTTTCTCTATCATATAAATATTTATGTATAAACATGTATACACACACACAAATCTACATCTACTCTGTCTCCATCTATATATTTTACTGACTAGAATGCCACCCCACAGGGTATATATATGTATACAATAATTAGTCTGTAGATTGTCCGTTTCTCACGTTTTGGTGACCCTCATCTGTTTACTAGTAGAACGGCTCTCACTTGGGCTTCCACCGTTGTCAGCTTACATTTCCTCCGTGATGGCAGAGCAATCCTCACCGTGTCAGGCACACCTACTGCATTATAACAACACCCCCATAAAAATTAAACGAACAGAACTGTTTATAAAAGAGTAAATTATTACTAAATTCAAAATTACCAGGTAATGAAAATGCAAGACATACAATTCTGGCAATGGAAAATGGAACCAGGCTTTGGTTTTACAAATATGGCAACATTACAGAGAAACACAAACACCAAAATTAAATGCTTAGCAGCCAAACATTTATTAATTTTTTTCTTTCCAAGAACCAATTTTTTTTTCTGTAGTTATAATGAAAAGCAACTGGGTTGCATGTAATACAATCTTCAAAAAAGCGTTTTTAATAAAAGCAAAAAACAAAACAAAAAATAAAATCCAGAAAATTCAGTATATATATATGCATTTAGGACATCTTGGATTTATTTTCAAAGGAAAAAAAAAAAAAAGACAAAGACATAAATCCTCTGTATTATTAACTCCTAAATCAGTTTACACACACACACTGATAAAATGTCAACTTTATTTTAATTATTTATAATCCAGCATAAGAAATACAGTACCTTCCATGGCAAAAAATACACAAATGCAATAAGTTTTTTTTTTTTTTTAATCCTTATTAAATTCAGCTTATTTGAACACTAGAGTTCTACTTATTTGTTTTTTTTTTTCTTACACCTCCCCTCCCCATCCACCCTCAATCCCCCAAAGCCAGTGATTTGTTTTCTCGTTTTTCTGTAATGAATTACCACCCAGCAGTGATAACAGACAGGGACTCGTTCCCTTTTTTTAGCTAAACTGTGAAATGTGCAAACCTTTATCATTTTTTTTTTTTATTTTTTAATTATTATTTTTTAAACTTTCCTCTGTGCCAGACTTCCAGCAGCCCATTAGGATCATACAAAAAAAGTCCAAAGTTAACAGGAATTGTTTGTGGGGACAGGGAGCAGCGCTAATACGGCTGCATCGTTTGGGAGCCTGACACATCATCACTGCATCGTTAAAGGGCTGCGCTGGATAAACCCGCATGTTAGTGCAGAACCTGGCGTATTTCTACCTAAAGATTTTTTTTATTTTTTTAAATGAATTTTTTAAATTTATTTTTTGCAAAAGCATCAGCTATTAAAATATTCATGGCCAACTATGGCTTTAAAACGCTGAAACCCAAAACTGTGACCACTTAGTCCTTCACAAAGGTCATGGATACACTGCAAGCTGAACATTGCGATCTGCTCAACTAAGTGACAAGCTGATGCTCTCTTGAAGTACACAAACACCAACACCCCACTCCCACCTACAAAAAAAAAAAAAAAAAAAAAGCACATGGACGCAGCCCCTTGTGCCAACCGTTTGAGGGTATCCTGTTACGTCTCAAGACTCAACATGGGGAAGTCGACCCCCAAAAAGTAAGGCCTCCAACCAACTGGGCGTCAGGCCTCAACAGGTCGGGCGTTAGAATCAGTTCAACGTAACAAACGCTGCTTCCTTTTGTACCTTTTTGTTACTTTTAGACAACCTACAACCATCATCCCTCCCCCCCCCCCCCAAAAAATTAGGCAGACTGAAGCTGAGGGCAGCTCGTTAACAGTCATCTACTTCTATAATGGCAAATCCTCTTCTTCATGAAAACTCTAAAGCTGGGGTACTGTAATATGAAAAAGGAGACTTTTGTTTTTTGGTTTGTTAGGGATTGACGGTTGAGGGCACAACACGAGTTCAAAATGGTCATTCCAACACTGTTGATCTGCAAAACTCTGGCAACTCCTCCAAGTATGATTACAATGTGAAAAAGCTTCCATGGACAAAAGTAGTAATAAAGTCGATACATTTCTTAAGACACAGTGCTGTTCCACTCTCAGGATTGTGCAGAGTTACAACAAAATGATATTTATAGATAGATAGATAGATATATATATATGTGCATGTAGAACAAATGCTCAACTCCCCTTTCAGTTAAACACGAGGTAGGGAGCCTAGTTTGCCAGTCGTGGAGCGGGAATTCACCATCTTCCCAGCCTGCCAATCGCAGCGCACTAGAAATAAGGGCTGGAGGCGTCCAGCATCCAGTGAGGGAATGTATTCGATCAAAGCACTGAGAAAGTCAAGCAATTCAAGTCAGTTGCCAGCGGCAGCAGTGATTAATGGCAAGGGAGTCTGTGGGGCGCTTTTCAAGTACGAGGACCCAAACCTCAGCCCTAAACCTACAACACAAGTCACCGGAAGGCTTCAACGATGCATCTCCACCAAACAGCGCTGGTTCACAAATCCAGAAACTCTAAATGCCACTTGGTTCAGACTGCAGTTTATAGTTTGGCGAGTTTTTAACTTTTTTTTTTTTTTTATTATATATAAAGAGTGTGCGTGTGTGAGTGAATGTGGTTTTTGACCTAAAATGCAACTCAACCTGAAAGCACCCAAATACACGTCAAAACAAGGCGAGAATAAATCAATCCGAGAAAGAGGAAAAAAACAAGAGAGAGAAAACAGAGAATCTCAGAAAGCTAAACCAAGGAGGCCCACAGGACCCTCTGGCACAATGGATGGCCAGTGTTTTTTTTTTTTTTTTTTTATTTCCCCCCCCCCCCACGCCACCCCCCTTGAAATTAGTAACTTTTTTTTTCTTTTAATTTCTTAAAACAGTAACATGAATTTAGCAACTACAGCTTCACAATTCCGATAATGCAGGTAGGAAACAAGACACAATGGTGTGACGGGAATCTGCAGGTACTGTGAAGTTTACAGCACCTTGGAAAATATCCCCAAAAAAACAGTCAAAACAGTGGCACCTCACCAGCAAAGCAATGCAGGTTAAAAAGCACCACTTCGCTCACTCCTGTTGCACTTTCACACGTAAACAAGCCACCATGTACTTTCCATTTCTAGGGAATTCAAAACTTCAAGTACTGCAAATTTAGTAAAATACCTGCCATGCTTGCTCGGAGGGGTTTTCCTTCTATGCTCAAATTGATCCAACATATGGCATTAGTGCAGCAAAGTCTAAGCCCCGGGAACCTTAACCAGACATACAAAAATACGGATTACTTTCTGTGAAATAAATGTAGAAAACCACTTCTAGAGGAAGGCTCCTTCAGTCTCTTAACCCCACAGTTCTTCCCCTCCAATCAGCTAAAAAGTGTTCACATGACACAGATACATACACTGACCCACATTCCCACAAATCGGTGTTGGGGGAAGACAAAACATGGTTAAAACAAAAAAGCATTCATTAGACTTTTTTTTTTGTATATTAAACAAGCATGCATAATAAAAATGGAGAAAGCTCAAGTGAACGCTGCAGGTAACACAGCTGATATCCGTACCTAGTAAGCCCCTAACCCCACATTCCAAACATATGGGAGACTTCACTTCTGGGAAGCTCCCAAGTGTGCACAAACACCCCCGCCCCACAGAACAAATCTTTTATTTTATTTATTTTTTTTATATAAATAAATAAAATAAAAACAAAACACAAATTTGAGGCACATGACCTAAAAACACCAACATTCTCCTAACAGAAGTCTGCCAGTGAAAGAGCCAATTTTTTTTTTTTTATTATTATTTGCTTCTTTCTTTGAGGCTCAGGCACAAAAATCAGCAGCGTTTTGAATTGAAGAGAGAAAAAAAAAAAAAAAGTATATATAATTGCCCCAGATGGCTGCATAGTTTCTTTTTTTATGCTGTTGTCTAGAATTTTACAAAAATGATAGACAAAACATTTGTAGGAATTTAGTTCTCTCGCCCCCCACCCCACCCTTAAAAAAGTGTAACACATCTTGCAACATTAAAAATTCACATTTGCATATTAATACAGACAAAAGTCATATTCTGCCAGACGGAGGCTTCCCCTTTCACCTTCTCAGGAGGAGGATAACGCTGAAAGGGCGTGCATTTTGCCTCTGTTGGCCTTACCTTGTAGAATTATTTTCGTTCGTGTTTGAAACACGTGACTGTTGCTTTCAGTAAGGTTAAAAAGGTTTCAGCAGTCACCACCATGTAGGCTGGTGTTTGCCGCAAAGCTTTAGTAACTTTGTAAACTAGACCTTTAGGCAAAAACATGTAAATAAGCAAAGCTCTTCTAATACAATATGGACATACATCCCTCTTTAAAATTAAAAAAAAAAAACAAAAAAAAAACTTCTTGACCAAAGACTTTCCCCAAATCTGTTATGAATGTCAAATTTAAAGTACACGACAATACCCTGTAAAATGATAATTAAAAGAAAAAAAAAAAGGTGGGGTTCAACCAATTGTCCCACCTCCATCATGCAGCGTGCTGGTTTGTCATTGAACTTAAATTACTAAATCAGTCACAATCACCCTTTAGCCTTCTTGATTTAAAACACAAACCCCCCCCATTCCCCAAGGGGAATGGGGTGGGTGAGGTGGGGTGGAGGGAATCAGAAGTAAAAGCTCCCTTGCAATGCTAAATGATAGGCTTGTTTACATAAGAACCATGATCAGGTAACCAGTAAAATCTTTCACTTGTAGCAAAATGTTCTCCTTACGCTCTTAAAGCGCTGCAGCCAAAAGCATCCGGTCTCTTTCAGAGTTTTTTTTTTTTTTTTGGCGGGGGAATAAAATTATCAAAACCAGAAACCCATAGTCAGAAATGAACCCAGAGAATAAGACTTTGAGCACAAAAAGAAAATCCAACCAACAGCTTCATATCACAAGTCTTAATTGTATTCAGATTGTATTCCAAGATGCTTTGGCCCAGGAAAGGTGTAGGAAGGAGACTGAAGCTCAAAGTTTTTTCTTTTTTTTTTTTTTTGGGATTAATTTTAGCTTGTAAAGAGTATCTATTTGAAAGGCGTCATGGTTCATCATCCCAAATATTGGTATGTGGCCACAAAATGTGTCTTACTGGGTGCTTAAAGCACATGTGCCAACAGGTGCCAGTTCCCGCTTACTTTGATCATCACTTTAAATTCACAACCAAGATGTGCAGAGTTTAGAGGCCTCCAGGAGCCTGGTGGTGGGGCGTTTTGGGGTGGGGGTGAGGGTGGGATGTTTTCTTACTCTCGTTGTTGTTCAGGGCTTCCTTTCTGACAGCAAGCAGGAGGGAGGGTAGGCAGTCAGATGAGGTACCAGTGTGGAGCAATGAAAGGAAAAAAAAAAAAAAAAAAAAAAAAAAACACACAACAAAAATTCAGTTTGGGAGACGAGGGTGCAGCTCTTCTTGGCTGCAGGAAAGAAGCTGGATGAACGTACTCCCAAGTAGAGTCTCGTCTGTTTCCAAAGTCCTGTCCACCACTTGGTGGCAATTATAATTGAGAAATACAGACATCAACACACAGTCCTTCTTTGCATAAGACCCAAGTTATAAAGCTAATGGGCAGGAAGGGAAGAGAAAGTAAACACTGGGTCTTTTGAAAATGCCACATTATAAATAAAACATGCTTAAACAAAAAAAAAAAAAAAAAAAAAAAACAAACACACACACTGAGAAGGGCAGCAAGTTCAAAAATAAACACTGATCAGCATACACCAAACATTTAAGAAGAGAGCGAGGAGAAAAAAAAAAAAAAAGTTTCCTCAGACTTGGCAAATGGGGTGGGGGGGGGGGGGGCGCAAGGCAGGGAGAGGGAAATAAATTAATAGTTTTCATGTCAAAAATACATTCATGGGAGCAGAGAGTGAAAGAAATAACAAAAAAACTTCAATTTAGTTCAGCCGTCAGTGCTAAATTCAAAAATGATCAGCTCTGCTGTATTTTTTTTTTTCCATTCAAAGTAGTGCACACAAGGACTTCTTACCACAGTTTTGACAAAATGGTGTGTGAGTGTGTGTCCAGCACAAAGCAAATGGTTTGGGAATTCTGCTGAAAAGAAAGTTTACATTCTGATCTGCAGCTTAGCCCACCCCACGTTTTTCACATTAAAAACACAATTCCCAAAAATGTATCTATTGTTCACTTCTGGATTAATGTAACACTGCAAGTCACGTGAAACACTACACATCGTGACAAAAATAAAACAAATCCCCAAAAAGCCCTAAACATATAGAGTATCCAAAACCTAAAAAACAACAGGGTACCCCATTTTTCCATAACTTCAAAAAAAAAAAAAAAAAATGCAAACTTCTTTGGAACACAAATCACAGTCTTATCAGTTTAAAAATGGAAAAACAAAGCAGCAGCACCCCTACTCCACTGACTCACAAGCAACATGTATACCACTTGACCATCCATATAAATGTACTAACAGAAGAGTTACAAACACTTCACACAGGAGTGCCAATTGTGGGTGCTTGGAACCTACTTTTGGGGGAGGGCCGGGGGTTGAAAAAAACAATGTATTAAATAAATAATTAAAAAAAAAATAGAAAAGTGCACAAAACTTATTCCAATACCCACAGCAAAAGCTTTGATGTGCTTAAGGAATGACCATACCTGGGGGTAAAGGCCAAAAGGCAGCTGCAGGGACAAGCAAGGACACCTCTGTTACACATCAGCATGTATCACACATTTTGTATTTTTAATCTATAGCAAGCAGCCATTGGGAGATAAAGGAGACACAGATGTGAGAAGGACATTTTTACAAGCATGGGAATCACTCATGAAATCATGATCCGTACACAACACATCCCCATCCTGGATGTTTGGGGATTTGGAATCCACTACAACAAAACACCATCAAATCAGTAAACAGGATCCCGATATGCAGAACAAAAGTTATCATTCTACATTCCCTCCATTTTAATCCTTTAATTTGTTACGCATCGACAGTTCAGGAAGCGTTGTGTTTTGTGGATTGATTAGCCCAAAAGATTAAATATTTAGTCTTGTCTTGCTTGCTGACCTCCCTGTCACCCTCCCCCCCACTAAATTCCACTTTTGTAAACATCTGGATTTTGCTGGGAACAAAAAAAAAAAAGATCAAAAATTACTGGCTTTCTGTCCTGATAATACTGCAGACACACCATCAAAGGTAATGCACAGCTAGCTGTGTGTATACCTCAAACTAGACAGTGGAAAAAGAAGATGGGGAAGGATGGGAGAGACATTTTGCACTGTTATGAGCAAAAGGTAAAACCTAGCACAAAAAAAAGGTAAAAAGTGGCATCCCAGGTAATCCTCAATTAATATACTGCCAAACTCCAAAATGTAAACCTTCAGGAAAGTACTGATGTTTCCTAGTTTTCTGAATCCATCAAAGTGACATTCATGGAAAAACTCAATATATGAAGGGTTATTAAATATCACATTCAAGTCTTTTTAAAAAGGGAACACACCAAAAGGGACAAGTTTCTGACAATTGTAGCAGTCAGATTCAAGTGAGCCTATTTTCACTGAAAAGAAATGGCCATGGTCAGCTCTGTGAGGTATGGGTTTGAATGATGGGGTTTGCAGAGACTTAGGACTGACGGAGTGAGCCAAAGAAGCAGCCAGATGCTTTAAAAATATGACAATGGACACAAGAGAGGAAAAAATAAAAACGACACTAACACTGTATCTGAAACAAACAAAACTAGTGAAATATTGGAGGCTGATATAAATCAATATTAATAAAGCTACCAGGAGAGAGAAAAAAAAAGAAAAAAAAAAAACACACAACCCTTGCACACAATATCCAAAAGGGATCCTTTTTGTGGCATTTGCACCTAAGCAAAGGAATCTGATTTGACATTAGCCTAACAAAATTTTTTCTACTTCTTTGCATGAGACCTTGCTCTCTGTTACCTCCCTCTACTATAACCTCCACACCCAGCACTTCCTCAAATTGCAGTTTTATTTCCTCCCTATTTTTCATAATCCAAAAAGTTTTCAAACACTTTGTTAAAAGGAAAAAGAAAAAAGTGAAATCCTGCCAATTCTGTATAGACCACAGAAAGCTGAACCCACCCAGTGCAAAGAATATTAAATTGATAGACATCTATATTGAATTTTTTTTACACATATATTAGAGGTCTTTTTTTCTCAGTATACAGCACATCATCAAAACTGTAGCACACACACCATCACCCCCCCACACACACCACCACCCGAAGAAACATGCATGTATGCACTTAGCAGAAAAGAACATTCATTTTCTTCTCTTAAGGGAGATGTGGGAGGGTAATGTAACGCTTCTCACTGGTTGAGATCTTGGTTCAAGTATACTTAGAACTTGATATGTTAAATTTATTCTTTCGCATTAATTTGGTATTTATTCCCCTGGTCAAATGTATTAAAAATGAGGCCCAAAAATGCTGATGGTACATAATTGTTTTTGTTTTCAATATGGGTGCATCTATGTGCTTACAATGCCAAAAAACTTCACCTCCCCATTCCCCATCCCTGCCCCTCACAAACCTCTCTAATTTTGGCTTAAGCCCCCCTTTAAAACATTTCTTTATTGCAAGTTGAAAAGAAAAAAAAATACATTAACCCCCCAAAAAAAACTTAAAATATCAAGTTATTAGTGCTGTTGTTCCAGAACACACACACACACACACACACACACTCACTCACACATACACAAAAAAAATGGTTTGAACGAGGTCAGAGTTGAAAGTTTTTTTTCCTCCTCTCCTCCCCCAAAAAAAGAAAAAAAAATTGCTGTTCGTATTTTTAAATTGAGTCAGAGCCTCCTCCCAAAAGATCCCCTGGAAGGAGTGGAGATGGGCTGCTGATCTGGTGGCTGTCCTCAATGCTTGGGGCACCCCATAAACTGGAGGGGTATCCTGAACTGCCCCCCCAAAGAGACTGGCGAGGCACGTCCATGAGGCTCCCAGTGGCTCCCACGCTGCTACTGCCTGCTGCACTGCTCCACTGACTGAAGAGATTTAGGTTGGCACCAGCTCCACTTCCAGTGGGATCTCCTGGGCTGGAACCAGTATCCAGGCTTTGCCATCCACTGCTGCCACCACCTCCTCCTCCTGCTCCGCTTCCTACCGTTGATGGTACATTGCTTCCTCCGCCACTGTTAATTCCACTGCCTGACCCTGGGGCCACCGAAGCTGCCACGGTGGTCTGAGCCCCTCCCGCTACTCCAGACTGGGAATGTGCAAAATAGCGACTGACCTCCTCCTCGCTCACAAACTCTGCTAGAATGGTAGTGTTGCCCAGCACACACCTTTAAAAATAAAATAAAATAAAATAAATAAATATATACACACACATATACACATGGACACAGCAAAGCTTTACAGATGCTACCAATTTTGCTCAAAAAAAATATATATAATATCTGAAAGTGCATAAATGACATATCTCTAAAAGTGTAGGCCTTAACCTTCACGGACATGAACCTGTGACTTAAAATGCACTACTAAGCTCTTCATCTTAAATTATATACACACGGATCTTCTAGGATTATGATAGGTTAATGCACCATTAACAGAATGGTAGAATTATATAAATTTTGCCACAAACACCATGATCAAGAAGGTTTTTCAGTAATAGACGGTTTACTGTGTATTTACAGATTATGATATTATCAAAAAGCAATTTGCTAGTAAAGTGTATTTCTAAATTAATAAACAGTACAATGAGAATATATTAGTAGAATTGTATTTGAAATTTCTAACTGATATAGTGGGGCAAAAAAGTATTTATTTAGTCAGCCACCAATTGTGCAAGTTCTCCCACTTAAATAGATGAGAGAGGCCTGTAATTTTCATCATAGGTATACCTCAACTATGAGAGACAAAATGAGAAAAAAAATCCAGAAAATCACATTGTCTGATTTTTAAAGAAATTTGCAAATTATGGTGGAAAATAAGTATTTGGTCACCTACAAACAAGCAAGATTTCTGGCTCTCACAGACCTGTAACTTCTTCTGTAAGAGGCTCCTCTGTCCTCCACTCGTTACCTGTATTAATGGCACTGGTTTGAACTCGTTATCAATATAAGAGACGCCTGTCCACAACCTCAAACAGTCACACTCCAAACTCCACTATGGCCAAGACCAAAGAGCTGTCAAAGGACACCAGAAACAAAATTGTAGACCTGCACCAGGCTGAGAAGACTGAATCTGCAATAGGTAAGCAGCTTAGTGTGAAGAAATCAACTGTGGGAGCAATTATTAGAAAATGGAAGACATACAAGACCACTGATAATCTCCCTCGATTTGGGGCTCCATGCAAGATCTCACCCCGTGGGGTCAAAATGATCACAAGAACGAAAAATCCCAGAACCACACGGGGGGACCCAGTGAATGACCTGCAGAGAGCTGGGACCAAAGTAACAAAGGCTACCATCAGTAACACACTACGCCGCCAGGGACTCAAATCCTGCAGTGCCAGACGTGTCCCCCTGCTTAAGCCAGTACATGTGCAGGCCCGTCTGAAGTTTGCTAGAGAGCATTTGGATGATCCAGAAGAGGACTGGGAGAATGTCATATGGTAAGATGAAAAAAAACTCTACTCGTCGTGTTTGGAGGAGACAGAATGCTGAGTTGCATCCAAAGAACACCATACCTACTGTAAAGAATGGGGGTGGAAACATCATGCTTTGGGGCTGTTTTTCTGCAAAGGGACCAGGATTACTGATCCGTGTAAAGGAAAGAATGAATGGGGCCATGTATCGTCAGATTTTGAGTGAAAACCTCCATCCATCAGCAAGGGCACTGAAGATGAAACGTGGCTGGGTCTTTCAGCATGACAATGATCCCAAACACACCGCCCGGGTAACGAAGGAGTGGCTTCGTAAGAAGCATTTCAAGGTCCTGGAGTGGCCTAGCCAGTCTTCAGATCTCAAACCCATAGAAAATCTTTGGAGGGAGTTGAAAGTCCGTGTTGCCCAGCGACAGCCCCAAAACATCACTGCTCTAGAGGAGATCTGCATGAAGGAATGGGCCTAAATACCAGCAACAGTGTGTGAAAACCTTGTGAAGACTTACAGAAAACGTTTGACCTCTGTCATTGCCAACAAAGGGTATATAACAAAGTATTGAGATGAACTTTTGCTATTGACCAAATACTTTTTTTCCACCATAATTTGGAAATAAATTCTTCAAAAATCAGACAATGGGATTTTCTGGATTTTTTTTTCTCATTTTGTCTCTCATAGTTGAGGTATACCTATGATAAAAATTACAGGCCTCTCTCATCTTTTTAAGTGGGAGAACTTGCACAATTGGTGGCTGACTAAATACTTTTTGCCCCACTGTATATACGGTAAGCTATTTCTAGATTTAAAAGCTTATGGAATTTGAGTTTTTGAGAATGAAAAAAGTTACTTTAATTATAATGCTAAGTAGGTTTTATTAATACATTTATGGGGAAAAATAAGGCTTCTCAATAAATAGATTTATTTTTTTTTGGTAAGACTTTCACATAGTGAGCATTAATACATTGTTGGCAATGGTACTATGAGACTCATAAAGTGGTGGTTATCTATAAGATATTAAAAAATGGGCGAATGGGTGACCCCTTTCCCCAACGCACATAAATATTGAACCAGACGTTTTTCAAAACCATCCATGTACTGTTGTACTTGAGAAGTTCATGCTATAACAATTAATTGCCCACAGAACTGATTCAATGTGAATGAAAAAGCTTGTACTGAACAAGTGAAATAAGAGTAAAATTCCCAAACCACAGAAACACGTTACATATTGGAGGGATTATGTCTGTGTAAAGCAAACTATACATCAAACTGTTTTACATCTACATGTTCATCTATCTTATACTGTTACAAAAGTCATGAAATAAATAACCCCTGATCATAAAACAAAAACAGGAAAAATGGGGCTCTTTAATTAATGTTAAAAATGATCTATTTCACATATTTAAAATTCAATGATCCACAAATAGAATAATTATCTTTTTATAGTTGCTAAGTTTTAATCAAAATCAATTTAAAAAAAAATACAAAATGGTATTTGCTTTTTGCATATACCAGCTATATCCATTTGCAATAAGTTTTATTATTATTGAAATAATGCATTATGTTCATATATTTTATGCGAATGCATATTATTTGAACTCTCTGCTCCTTTTTCTATTTTCAAGTAAAAGCCTACACAGTATGTTAGTTTAAACAAAGCACTGTACAGAAACTTGAAAATCTCATCCCAGCTTTACATGACCATTAGGGGGATGCCTTAATATTTAGGCAGTTTATAGTCATTGAGGAAACTGTGTAGTCCAACCTGTAACAGAAAATGCCACATGAAAACAGGGCATCTGTCAGTGACCACCACGTCAGGAATGAATCAAAAATAATCAAAGACAGAGTGGCTTCAATGGTAAATCAGAATTTTACAACAAAGTCAGTTTTTAGCTCAAACTAAATGCTGTTGTATATAAACTGTTAGCTTCTGATCGTACAACATTCCACAAATTCAGTGAAAAATGTGCCAAAATACCCTATATAAATGCAGTGTCTGATTGAAGTTACTGCTTCTAAAGGAGGTTCCACCACTTAAATTTAAGAGTTCACATTCTTTATCCAATACTAACCATGAATATTTAAATCTCATGTTCAATAAATAATGTGACAAACAATTACGTGCGTTATCTGTTTATTACTATGACTTACATAAAGATGGGATTGTATTTTTGAGCCATTTACATAGGAATCCAGAAAAACTCAAAAGGGTTCACAAACTAACAAATATGTACACAGAAAAACAAAAAATGGTTAGCTTTGCTCTTCAGTTAAATAATCACGAGTAGAAGCAGATTATTCATATAAGCACTCAGAAAGGGGATGAAAATCTGGTATCACTTGTGATTATAAAGCTGGATCAACCTCCAGTGTAAGTACTTCACTTTTAAAGCAGAAAGTGGACAATTAGGTCACGCCCTCTTCCCACCTTCACAATTACAAGAAAATTTAAGTCAACAATCCATACCCATGCAATGCTGTCTGAGCCTTGATGGCCTCCTGCTTGCTGCTGTAGCGAATCAGAGCACTGCCCTGTGTCAAGTTCAGGTGGAATGTCAGTAGGGGGCCATGCTGCATGCAGATTGTCCTCAAGGTAGAGCCATCAATCTGGACACAAATAAATCATAGACACATGTATTAATTAATACCCACTCAGTCTTTTGCATTTTTGGTAGTTCCACTAAAACAGCAACACCGCATAAGCACAAAACAATACTTTTAAATCAGAAATAAAAGTCAAGGACCTGCACTCTCATCCACATTCACTGTAAGGCGGTGTGTTTTATCTACTAGCTTTATTTAATGTCGCAAACAAAAACTGACCATAAAAGGCTTCATACAAAGCAGAAAGAGCTGTGATTTCAGGTACAATCACCAAGACGTGAAATATTTTTCCCCTACACCTTCCTAACTTGGACTTAACAGGAAAATGTACTTCAGTGAATCTTTAGTATTATGGAACTGGGGGATTTTACAATGGCAAATGATCAAATCTCTTGTTGAGGATCAATATGCATTGGTGATGTGTAATGTCACCTCTGATAACCTTTCCAATATTTGCTTACTGTTAACTTCATTTTAACATGAGGAAAAGCACAGGCATGGTACAAAGAAAACTGTGATTCAGATTTGAGGCCTAATATTTAGTCCTATTTACTACAGCAGAAGATACTGTATATTGAGGATTGATACAGCCTGATTCTTCATGGCTACAGCTTGTTTCAGCATAGCCAAAATTTTGCTTTTTAACATTTTTATCTTGTAGAATGTCTGATGTCTTACAGAATTTTATACTGCTTTTCAGATGTCTTTCTCCATTTCTTTGCATTGTACACAAAAGTTTGTAACAGGTATTATTTGAAACAACAAGCAACAAACAAACCCTGCCATAATCATCTAAAACAGAACTGCAAAAATTCCAATTAGATTTGTTTTTTAGGTAGAGCACTAAATCTGAAAAGAAGTACAGTAATCCCTCGCTATATCGCGCTTCGCCTTTCGCGGCTTCACTCTATCGCGGATTTTATATGTAAGCATATTTAAATGTATATCGCGGATATTTTGCTGGTTCTGCTCTGTACTTCTAAAATTTATATATATATATATTTTTTTATTTCTTACTATATTGAGAAATTGTTCTGTGTACTGTACTGTATTGTATTGACCCCCTTCTTTTGACACCCACTGCACGCCCAATCTACCTGGAAAGGGGTCTCTCTCTGAACTGCCTTTCCCAAGGTTTCTTCCATTTTTCCCTACTAGGTTTTTTGGGAGTTTTTCCTTGTCTTCTTAGAGAGTCAAGGCTGGGGGGCTGTCAAGAGGCAGGGCCTGTTAAAGCCCATTGCGGCACTTCCTGTGTGATTTTGGGCTATACAAAAATAAACTGTATTGTATTGTATTGTATTGTTCGCGGATTTCTGCGGACAATGGGTCTTTTAATTTCTGGTACATGCTTCCTCAGTTGGTTTGTCCAGTTGATTTCATAACAGGGACGCTATTGGCAGATGGCTGAGAAGCTACCCAACTTACTTTTCTCTCTCTCTTGCGCTTGCTCTGATCCTGACATAGGGGGATTGAGCAGGGGGGCTGTTCGCACACCTAGACGATACGGACGCTCGTCTAAAAATGCTGAAAGATTATCTTCACGTTGCTACCTTCTGTGCAGCTGCTTCGTGAAGTGACATGCTGCATGGTGCTTCGCATACTTAAAAGCTCAAAGGGCACGTCTTGATTTTTGATTGTTTGTTTTTCTCTGTCTCTCTCTCTCTCTGCTCCTGACGGAGGGGCTGTGAGCAGCTGCCTTGATTGTAACTGCTTTGTGCCGCGGTGCTTCGCATACTTAAAAGCCAAACAGCCCTATTGATTTGTTTGCTTTCCTCTCTCTTTCTGACAGTCTCTGCTCCTGACGCGCACTCCTTTGAAGAGGAAGATATGTTTACATTCTTTTAATTGTGAGACGGAACTGTCATCTCTGTCTTGTCATGGAGCAGAGTTTAAACTTTTGAAAAAGAGACAAATGTTTGTTTACAGTGTTTGAATAACGTTCCTGTCTCTCTACAACCTCCTGTGTTTCTGTGCAAATCTGTGACCCAAGCATGACAATATAAAAATAACCATATAAACATATGGTTTCTACTTTGCGGATTTTCACCTTTCGCGGGGGGGTCTGGAATGCAACCCCCGCGATGGAGGAGGGATTACTGTAACACTATGTGAGGAATAAAATGTTGATTCAGTTACATATCCCGACCTGTGGACTAATACTTGCCTAAACCTTATTGGGAAGGATTTAGGAGTAATAAAACAATGCACAATTATTTATGGCTGCTCAGGAAAACCTCTTTGCCCTCATATAAAGTGGGATAAGGGCATACAACTATTGATTTAATGACCCAAGCAAATCTGAGCTTTATTACCTGCGGAGTGAGGTTACTAAGCACCAACCAGCAGCTCCCCCGTACCCCACTGTCACTCCAGGCAGCTGAGCCTGCAAACACAAAAGTACCAATTATTTGCAACTTGGAGTTTTCCAGCATCCTTGGAGTGAATACAGCCCCTAAACTAAATCAAAGTTTCAATGAGCCATGCTTTCCTCTTACCTCCGACATATCTACTATCCTGTCCCACACCTCCCCACCCTCTGTTCACTCGAGGGGCACCTGAAGGCCATGGAGACACAGATGACGGCTTCTGGTTGGTCAATCCAGGGGGAGGGCGAGGCAGCGGTGTAGTGTTGCGTGAAGCCTTCCAAAGCTTGTTGTGGCCAATAGGATCAGGTGGCCAGCTAGACTTGTACTCATTGTACTTTGCTAAATATGGAGATAACAATAAAAGTGAATTAACCTGAAAAGCTAAAATGGAAGAGAGAAAGTACAGAGAACTGAGATTTATTAATTAAGAATGAACACTTTAGCTTGAAGACCAAAACCAAAGGTGGAGTAACCTACCAAAAAGTTACTTAGAAGTCACTCAACCTATTAGCTGTGAACAGTCAGTTCAGCCACTTCCTAGGTTTATTTTTAGGATGAAAGCAAGGATGTGTTCCAAATGCATGGAACTGGAAGTTAATCTATCACATACTGAACATTCTTACCCTACCTGTTAAAGGAAACCAGCTAAAAGCTAATGCTCATCAATGTTTAAAACCAATAGATAAAATCGATTTCCCCCTAATGTCCAGATCCATATAATACATATTTTCAGCTATGCCCTGTTGTGACCTAAATCACAGGCATCATGTAACACTCTCTCCAATAATCATCCAAACTTCAGTTGTTGATTTGGCAGCATTTGAATTTCATTAAGTTGTCAGAGACTACTGTACGCTCTTATAGTACATGAACATTTTGCTCCATACCTGGGATTGAAGGTGCAAGGCGTGACTAACTTTATTATATTTACCTCATCCATAGGGAAATTAGTGAAATAAAGGAAAATGTGGCAGAGGACAAAGACAAAGCCAGGTAGGGCTATTTTGGAAAAATGTGTTTCCATTTATTATCTGGTAATTAATTTATTATTTGAATATTGTTCGAAAGTCAAACTGCCATTAGCCATTATTAAGGAATAATGGATTACAGTTGCTATGAATCATTTTGAGTGCCTTATGATGCACGTTTTTCATTAGGAGCAAGAACATATAAATTCTTTCCTGCTCTGGAACTGGCGACGTACAGCTGGCTGTGTGAAAAGCAAGGCCCTTTGAGGTAAACTATTTATGGACATTGCAAATACAATTGCTAACATACTGGAAATTGAAGTTGTTTGAAATGGAAAGGCAGGTCACTGGAAATCATAGGTACATGTGGAATGAAAATGTCCTCTCCCGTTCCGATTCTGGTTAGAATAGTAGCCTCGATTACATGTGGATTACATGACAGTGCTGCCACATTTCTCAAAACCTTGATATACAATTGTATTCTGAATTAAATTAGAATACTGTTTTAGGGTTTTACTTAATTTTTTCGAATCATGATCACGCATTTATTATTTATTTATTAACCACCGAAATTGTAGCTTTGAATATTCACTCTTCCTCTCACTTGGTAATTGCGTTGTGATGAACATCGGAACAGACAAATTTTCTTGCCTATTTATGACATACATACATACATATATACATACATACATGTCAGTATAGGGATACACTGGAAGCACTGTGTATGTACTGTAATGAATAGTGCTTTGCTAAGGCAACATAAATAAATTACCAGTTAAGTAAAAAAACACATTCTATCCGGGAGAAAACAGATAATGATCTCCTAGAATACTATAGTCCAGGTGACCAACAAGATTCGATGGATGCTCCACTCATCTCCTTATACTGTGGTTTCATCTCCCCAAATATTAAATACATGGCTGAAAGTAGCCCAAACAGAAGGCAAAAAATGGCCTCACAATAGATAGCTCCATTTCAGGAAGAAGAGGCCAGCACAGGATTTTCATAAAAAAGGGAATGCTTGTAGCATGTCTTATTCCAGTTTATTGGTTCTTCCTTCTCCATGTATTTGGTGTAATTTAAGTATTTCAATTTTATTTATTTATTTATTTTAACATTTGACCTGCATAGTATATTATTGTGGTATGGCAGGACCAAAAGTGCACGCCCCTTTCAAAGGGAAAAATTCATCAGTCAAACACCACTCAACAATTCAACGTATGACTTGCGATTTTAGACTTTGGCTTGTAAGAAGTTTAAAGTTACAGAAGAATAAAGCCTGTTGGATATTTGTTGAGCAAAGCATGGAAAAAAAAGTACAAACCCAACAGCTTTGAAAGTAAAGAGGTAAAACCTGTCACAAAATGTCCCAGTGGACACAGCAATGCAAATCTTTACCTGAAGGGTTGTGCACATTTGTGAAGGAGCTGTCGGAGGCACTGCTGTAAGGCCAGGCACCGGGTGAAGGCAGTGGGGTGTTGAGAGAGGGGTTAGACCCTGAAAGAGCAAAAACCAAGAAAAAAAAAAAAAAAAAAAAGGAGAGAGTGCAAGAAACAAGATTATAGAAAGAAAAAGAAATCAGCAGATCACCTTCCACGGTTAAGCCCAATGCTGAACCAGAAATGCATAGTTCCATAGCAGTGTTATAATTACCCTGTTAGTCAGTGTGCTTGTAAAAGTGTTGGAACACTGAGGTTTTTTGGCAATGCTGTATTATTTAGTTATTATTATATGGGTTGCAGAGAAAAATCTACTAATATTTTCTTCCAAGCAAAATAATGCTTATGATTTTTTAAAGCCATCAATAAATGACACAGAAGAATAAAACATTAAAGCAACAGGAATGCAAGACGACAGAATGCATTTCAGTAATTAAGGTCACCCAATGGCAAAAGCAAGAATTCATTCTTTGTTTAAGAATCAGGACCTCCAAAAGAAATTAACGTACATTACTAATATTACAGAAAAATGCTGAACCACCCCAATCTCAACTTAACAAAGCAAGCAAAGTTAATAACATAAAACAATACAGCATGTGGACTTGATGACCATGCAGCATACCTGCATTGTCACGTAGAAGCTGGTGGTCAGTATCAACGACGGGGGACCCTCCTGTACCACCCAAGACACTCCCGGGTGTCATGTAAGGGTCAGATTCCGGATCAATGCTCTGGATTCCTTTCCAAGGGACCCCAGGTTGAAACTCTACAATCAGAAACAAAAAACTTGTGGAGCCCATACAAACAGGTTGAAGTAGGCTTGCATATGTACCACCCTACAGAACCATTTTATGAAAATGTGCGAGAAGGCTGCTCAAGTATAGTGCCTTCATTTGCAAAACTGATAGACACACACATCATAATAATCATTTCATAATTTTGATAAAAAGCCATGCATGCTAATGTACAAAAGAATTGTGCTGAAGATACTGAAAAAGAAAAACATTGGACTGTATGTGAAAATAACACTGCAAAATAATTTTGACGTAAAAAGTATAACTTAAAGATGAAGACAGATTTAATGAAGCATGTTTTCTATTATTTTAAATCAAATAATAAACTCAGATAAAATGTTAAGTTTTTTGGTTGACTTATTAGTTTTTTGGCTGACTTAGTGCTTCTGCTGTAGATCAATGAAACAGTGGTTATAAAGTTCGCAAGCCCATAAGAATGACCAGTATTCAGGTATTGAGTCAACTTAATATTTAATCAGATATCTAAATCCTTAAAGAGTGACTCAATTAAACAATACAAAGAACTCAAAATGAGTGCTGCAATGTTTACAGTTACAATCTTTATTGAAAAAAATGCTCTAGAACAAATCTATAAGCATCCCTATTAAAGGGATATATTTATTTCACTGATGTTCTAAGCAAAGAAATGCCACTTGGGTGACTGTTAGCTGCCTTTCCATAAGTTTAAACGAAAACTGATTTTGTACCTCTTGACAAATCATGTCATAGTAAGAGGATATTATGCCCATGGCTGAAGAGAAGTAAAATACATAAAGATGAAAACCGGACATTAAGTGTGCAAGTAAAAAAATTCAATAATATTGCTATTTTTGCCTGGCCAGTATGACTAAAAGAAACTGACTAACTTTAAATCATATCATACAAAGACCTTTTTTTGTAAACGACAAGAATTCACAAACCTCTAACAATTATTGCTCCACTAAAGAGAAAAAAATGTTTACTGTGATACAGAAAGAAAGATATGACGTAGTTAGCAAATTCTTTCCAAAAGAAACAGAGTTTACCTTAAGTCCGCCAAAGACTACCATGATGATCTTACATGTTTGGAAAAGTTCCGAGGACAAATTAGTCAAAATCTGAACGTTTTAGAATATACAAGAACCAATACACCTAATTCCAACAAGTTTGAGGAAACACACTTATGTATGCAACTTTTCACCTATAGTTTACTCCATTCTTCTCTTTAAAATGATCAACTTTGTGGAAGGAAGAAGCTACCAAGCTGAAACATCCTTTTAATAAAACAAAAAAAGAAAAACCATTGCTAAGACCAAGGACATCATTGATCAAATTATCAACTGGTTCAAGTCAAACCAAATGCAAAAATCTGTAGCCACATTTTCGTTCTAAAATGAAAACACTATAAACTGTAGTATGTAAGATGTAACGGAGGAATACAACTAAATCTGACGTGTTAAGCAAAAAATGTGCTTACCAGTGCACAAAATCAATGAACAAAAAATGTTTTTTTAGGCTAAAAATTCCATAAAAATTCTACAGCCTCACTAGCTTACTCATGTTGTGGAAACCAACACACAAGTAATGTGACAGTTAAATACCATTTAGTCCATTAACCTTTATCTACATTTTCCTAAATCTAAAAGCAGTCCCAATGACTCCATCATATGAAGAAGTGCTTCCAGCTTAACATACTTCTCTCTTATTTCAATATGTGATTCACTAATTAAAACAGAAGAATTCTGGAATAGCTTTATTATTGCCTCTAGTAAGTGTAAGACAAAGATTAGATCCTAATGTAACCTCTGTTTCAAACCCAAGTTAATTCCCTTCCGCTAGAGTATGATGAAGTCCATGAATAACTTTACATGGTATTTAAATAAAACACCACGAACAATTTTAAAAAATAAAAATTAAAACATTTTCAACATTGTTATGTTTTGCTTATACCAAACAGGCTTGTGTTTGTATTACTTAACAGCTGGCACGTGTAAGAAATGTACAAAATTAAAACATAGTTGTCTGAAATTACACGTACAGACCCCTTCTTTAGTGCCTTTGCTTATAATTTATATATAAAAACATGTTCAATAACACCATTAGTCTAGTTTCCTTGTGTTAAGTGGAAAAGCGGATGAACACTCTGCTATGGTTAATTGACCTATGAATGTTTTTATTAGTACTTTACAGATTATAGTAAAATGCTCCACTCTCCAGCTTCATGATTAGTGAGTACTGTCTAATAACCTTACCTAGAAACTTCTGTTTCTGTCTCAATGTCGAACTGTTGAGTGCTACTTATGTACACATTGTGTACAGAAGTCAAAATAAAATAATAAAATGAACTCAAAGTCAAGTACAGTCAAAGTGTTACCACATAAGTGATTTGTGTCCAAATGTATTTTCATTGCCTAGACTCATTCCGGACACACACACATTTTATATAACTGTATGTAAATAAATACATATATACACACACACACACACACACACACACACACACTGCAGAGCATTTATGAAGTCAGGCACCGATGCTGGACAAGATGGCTTGGCTCTCAATCTCCATTCCAATTCATCCCAAATGTGTTCAATGGGGTTAACGTCAGTACTCTGGGCGGGCCAGTCACGTTCTTCCATACCAAACTCATCCAACCATGTCATTATGGACCTTGCTTTGCACAGTGGGCCACAGTCATGCCGGAATAGAAAACGGCCTTCCTCAAAATGTTTCCACAAAGTTGGAAGCAAGGCACTGTCCAAAATGCATTGGTATGGTGAAGCATTAAGACTGCCCTTCATTGGAAGTAAGGGGCCTAACCCAAACCCTGAAAAAACAGCCCCACACCACTATCCGTACTCAATCAAATTTCACAGTTGACACAATGAAACAAGGCAGGTAATGTACTCCCAGGATCCGCCAAACCCAGACTTGCCCATCTGACTACCAAACAGAGAAGTGTGATTTGTCATTCCATAGAACACATTTCTATTGTTCCATAGTCCAGTGGCGGTATGCATTACACCATTCCATTCAATGCTTGACATTGGCCTTAGTGATGCAAGGCTTGCATGTAGCTGCTCAGCCATGAAAACCCACTCCAAACCCATTTTTGTGCTTATTAATGCCAGTGGAAGTTTGGAAATCTTCAACTATGGAATCAACAGAGCTTTGGCAACTTTTACGGACCTTTGTAGTCATTGACCCTGCTCTGTGACTTCACATGGTCTTCTGCTTCGTGGCCGAGTTGCTGTTGTTCCTAAATGCTTCCACTCTCCAATAATACCACTTACACATGACTGTAGAATATCCAGCAGGGATGAAATGTCACAAACCACCTTATTGCGAAGGTGGCATCCTATCACTGAACCACGCTTGAAGTCACTAAGCTCTTCATAACACATTTTGTTTCACATATGTTTGTAAATGGAGACTGCGTGGCTATGTATTTGATTTTATACACTTGGGGCAATGGGTCTGATTGAAACACCTGAATTCAACAATTAAGGGGTGTCCCAATACTTTTGTCCATTTAGTGGGTATATACACACACACACACACACACACACACGCTATATAATGTATACACACACAATATGTCCCCTACATACAAACAAGTTCTGTTCTGAGTGCATCAAAGTCAGCCTAGGCCCCATCAAACACAATGTAATCCCCAACCATCAACTCCTATAGCAAACATGTACCTGTACAGCTATTTGTACATAAGAAAATGCTTTTTAAAAGTTATTGTTTGTTACAGATTTCTTGTGTATTTTAATAATAAACAAAATTAATTTTTGTTTCCATTGTTTTTCGTCAGCTGATATCGCTGTTTACACTATCAGGTAGCCTACGCATGCAGACCTAACCTACCTCTTCTCAACTATTATGAAAAACTATTTGTACTGTACAATACACAAGAAAGTGCTAGCAGAAATTAAAAGATATCCAGACTCATATTTAATTTGAATAAAAGTGTGTGCTTTCCAGTTAACTCTCTAGAACACAATACTGGATTGGACATCTTCCCTTTTATCATTGCAGATCAGTTTAAATACCTAGAGGTAAACATCCCAAGTAAACAAAACTTTTTCAAGAAAATTTTGCTGTCTTCATGGAAAACCTTAAGATAGGTCTACCCTCCATCTCACTTTAGCAGGGAGAATTAACACTGTCAAGATGAATATCCTTCCCAAGCTTTTTCTATTTCAAAGCATCCCCATATACATTAACAAGTACTTTTTTTTTTTTTTTTTAAAGAAATTAGATTCAAATCATAACCTCATTTACTTGGAATTCAAAATATCCACGCATCCAAAGGGCGACCCTACAAATATCTAAGGTAGATGGTGGCATGGCTCTATCTAACTTTCAATTTCATTACTGTGTGGCAAATATACAAGCTATAAAAACCTGGACATAGACACAAATAGATTAACACACACAGGCTTGGTCCACAACAGAAATAAAATCCTGCAGTACTTTTCTATATTTCTTGCTTAGTGCCTTAGTAAATACAAGTTATCGCCAGTATACTAACAACCCAACTGTGCTTCATTCACTCAGAATATGGAATCAATGTAGGAAGTACTTCAAGATAGAGAAGCTTTTATCTGTCGAACCTCTGCATGATAACTACCTTTTTCCACCCTCTCAAACTTTAGTTTTTAATGTTTGGAAAATGTACAAGATTATCTATGTACAAATTTCTAAGTGATTTAATGTTTTTGCATCCTATGAACGATTACACTGAAAATTTAGCTTCCCATCAAAAGAATGTTTCCACTATTTCCAAATTTGAAACTTTGCCAAACAAAATCTGCGTAATTTTACTCACCTCCAACCTACTTCTATTCCAGAAGAAATATTCATCGGCCTTGAGGAGTCAGAGCATTTATATAATATATAAAAACATTTTAAAGTCCTTTCCTTTCAAAGATCACAGAGTGCAGTGGGAAAAGGATCTCTAACTCTACATTTCAGAGAAGATCCAACCTGTGAACACTGCAATCGAGCTCCAGCCTCATTGGGCCATGTGTTTTAGGCCTGCACCAAATTAACATCATTCTAGACTAAAATCTTTAAATGCCTTTCACACAGCTTTGGTGTCGCAATCTCTCCTAACACACTAACAGCTGTGTTTGGTGTACTACCAGATGGGCTTAAAGTAGAGAAGGACAAACCAACCGCAATTGCCCTTACTTCACTATTAGCACATAGACTTATCTTGCTCCACTGGAAGAATCTTAGCTCACCTCTTTAGAGAGTCAATGGGTATCTGATGTCATATACTATTTAAAATTGGAAAAAATCTAATTCTCACTTAGAGGATATGTTCAAAACTTTTTTAAAACCTAGCAGGATCTAATTAATAATATTTTAGAATAAGCATTTATATTGAGGAAAAGGATTTTCTCCCCTCTTTTCTACTCTTAAACGTTTTACTGTATGGAATGTTACTTGCTTTTAATAAAGTCAATAAAATAAAATTGCAAGGACATTATCACTGTGTTATTTTTATATAAATTGTTTGTCTGCACTGACACTATGAAGCATAAAATATTGGTATTTGAAAGATGCATGCAAAAATTGCATCTGTCTATCTACTACTAAAGTATTTTATTCATTCAGATTCGGTAGAAATTGCAGTGGTCAAAAATGATTTAGAACAAAAAGTACAGAAATGTACTTACCTGGTGGCCAGCTTGGATTGCTGCTTTTGCTTCCCATCTTGTTGGCAGAAGATCTAGGTGGTAACCAGCTGTCACCTGAAGAGACTCCATGGCCACTAAGGGAATCAGAACTCATCTCGTACTGGGAGAATGGAGAATCTACCCGTACCTTCACTGGTGGTACCACAGCCCCTGTGCCATAAACAGAACACACTGTATGCAGCAACAGCCTTACTAACCAATCACCCCAACTGCTATTATTCCCCTGAAGGACACCACTATTGACGGGGGGGGGGGGGGGAACACATCCAGGCTAACTTAGTGAACCAATCCTTAAAAAGTGAAATTTGCCGGAAAACAAAGTACTCCCTCAGCAAGAGATGCTAGAATCAGCCCTTTTTTTTTTTTATAAAAGAAACATGAAATATTAAAGCAAGCAAGGAGGAACTTGCTGCAGTCCACATATCAAACCATCATTCCTAATTTGTGGGAGAAGTCTAACCCCCTTCCTTGGCACTCACAAAGTCACTTGCTTTTGTGAATACTATTTATTTTTTTCCTTAGCTTGTCCCATTTTTATATGTGACCGCTACTTATATAAAACCCTTTTTGTTATTTTTTGTAGTCAATTACAACCAGAAAAATGTTAACTTTGTGTACATCACAGGTAAAGCAGCAGAAAAAGTCAAAAAGAAAAAACAAAATTTGCTATTTGAGTATATCCACAGTAATTAATTTCATCAGGGGAGACCATATTTCTTTAAAATGTTTTAAAAAGTTTTACAAGGGAACAACAAAAATGTGTGAACAATACTGTATATCTAGACTCTTATGTTATACTAAACTGGTGAGTGCTGGAATTGCTGGTTTTGAAATAATACACACAATATAATTTTCTGCTGTTGACCTTAGCTAACCTGCCTGATCCCCAGTTCCATCAATATAGTTCTCTTTGGAAAGAACTATTTCTCATCATTTGAGAAAAACTCTCCCTATATTTTCCACATTCCCCACAAGCACTCCCTAATTTTTTGTTGAAAAAGAGATGTTATAGTAACACCTGGTATTCTCTTCCCTTACTTCCTTTATAATTTTAGACACCTGTGACTGTTCTGCTAGTTCTCATCATGTAATTTATTCAGTAGAATTTCTCTGGGAACTGCCCTGGCACAGTGGTAGCGCTGCTGCCCTCGCAGTAAGGAGACCTGGGTTCACTTACCGGGTCCTCCCCGTGTGGAGTTTGCATGTCCTCCCTGTGTCTGCGTGGGTTTCCTCTGGGTGCTCTGGTTTCCTCCCACAGTCCAAAGACATGCAGATTAGGTTGCATTGGCGATCCTAAATTGTCCCTAGTGTGTGCTTGGTATGTGGGTGTGCGTGTGCCCTGCGGTGGGCTGGCCCCCTGCCCGGGGATTTGTTCCTGCCTTGCGCCCTGTGCTGGCTGGGGATTGGCTCCAGCAGACCCCCCGTGACCCTGTGTTAGGATATAGCGGGTTGGATGATGACTGACTGACAGGACGATCATTTCTATCTCCTCCTTATAACAAAATGGAGATCAAATTGCACATATTACAGATGTGAAGTGCCATTTGTTTACAGAAATCATAATTATGTTCAAGAATGTACTACTGTCATGTGCATATAGATCTGAAAATGTCCAAGCACGGCTTGCTTGACATTTATTGAACTGTGTTATATCTGAAGGAGTAAACACCAACTCATCACTTTGCATGTTCTAGAGTTTTACTAAGACACAGCTGTACCAGTTACCAGAAGAAAAGAAAAACAGACTCTCAGTAATATACCAATTTTGAAATTGTTTCACACTACAGTAGTCTACATACTAGGACAACAGTGGACAGGTAATTAAGTAAAATGTAAAGATCTGCAAATAGACATTTTCTTATTTTTTTTCTTTTTAATGACAAATATGTTCTGCTTTTTTCAGGTGAGTAAAACCAAAGTTGCAAGATAAGGTAGTTATTTCAGATAGGACAGACAGAAGTTTCAAAGTAAGGCAGCTATACTCACTAATCATGGCACCAAACAACATGTCGGCTAGTGCATGCAAGTAAATATGCATAGTAGTATTTGTATAGTATAAATTCTATAAACCTATAATCCAATGAAATAGTTTTTATTACACTCAGAACAAACACTGAAGGAATTTATTGGGACTTTACTCATATGCACAAAGTACACACACACGCATATACACACACATATTATATATATATATATATATATATATATAAAAATTGTGGCGGACTACCGGGGCCCTTACCCGGTAAGGACGACTTGATAGTGGAGGGGAGAGAGTTTTATTCAGGAAATTATCTCCTTGGGAACGCTAGAGGGCAGTCCCACTCACTTGTGAATGGAAGCTCAACCCTGCTGGGGCCTGTGGCCACCGCCAGGGGGGCACCTGGACATTTCCCTAGCCCTATTTACCAGCACCTGGAAGTGCTGCCGGAAGAAGAATGTTGGATACCTGGAGTCCTTCCAGACATCCTATTAAAGGAGCCCGGCGCCACTACTCTGGGAGCCAGAGTTGTGAGGAGGTGGATGAAACTTGTTGGGTAAGGGAGTGAAGGCAGAGAAAGATGAAGGAGGAAAGGCTTTTTTGTTGGACTGTGCTGTGGGCAGCAGAGAAAAAGGTGCTTCGCCACATGAATATGCGTGTGGTGTGTGGCAAAATAGTGTCTCTGCCTGTCTGTGTCAGGGCAGCTATATATCATGGTAAACTCGCAAAGACCAACCAATATCTATGAAAATTGTCAATTAAATACTGTGGCTAAAGATAAACAAGATGAAACTGATGTGTGTGCTCATTACAGCACATTCTGGCTCTACTTGATTTTATGGAGATCGAGCAGTCCCTAAGAGGGGAGTAAGAAGCCTCTCAAAGCAGAGGGTTTTCTTCTTGAATCTATACTTAAAAATGTCCTCAATGGAGGGGAGACCCCAAAAACCATCTCATCCATCCCAACCACATGTTGCGGAGTCTTCCTATTAGACACACTGTAATTTCCGCACCAGGATGTAATGTAGCTCGTCAGGACACTATCAATAGTGTCCTGGTAGAAGGTGGTGAGAATGGGAGGAGGGACTCTCACTCGCTTCAGCCTCTAAAGGAAATCTGGGAATGGATGGACATTATAGGTCCAATCACAATGCAAAAACATTAAGATTTTTTTTAATGATTTACAATATACAGGGGTGGTCAAATGTAGGTTTACAAGCAGGTTTTGATTTCTACACTCAAGCACACTTTAATAATAAGTAGAAAAATACAAAAATAAATACAAGAATAAATGCATTGTATAGCGTAGTCACAACTGTAAACCTATTTTTGCCACCTCTGTATTAAGTCATATGATATACTACAAAATACAGCAGTATTGTAATCATTCCCTTTTTATTTAATTCAAGATAAAGTCATATTTCAACAGGCAAAATTGCTTAATGTAACACAGCAAAAGAAAAATCTTCCACATTTGAAAGGTTTCATTGGAAAGAGTTTTAGTTGATCTGGATTTCTTATTTCTCAAGTTTCCAGAACATAGTTATGGCTCTTAACACACACCAGGGCATTGTTTAACCTCAGCTATTGGCGACTCCTTGTAAAAGAGGTTGCTTATTTATGTAACAGGGCTGTCAGCCTATAATTATAAAATATGCTATTTAATTAAATACAACTGTGCATTTGTCTGAGGACTATATTCACATACATTTCCATAAATGGTATATATTAGTAGACCATTTATTTACATGTTTTCTTCATACTAAAAATATTTAAGATGTCATACACAAGTAAAAGCTGAAAACATTAAAAAAGTGTCTCTTATCAAATACTGATGAAGGTTCCATATTAATTAACCTTTGGGGAATAAGCAATTCTTGCTTTTCACAACAGTTGCAAGCATTAATAGACTGCAATGCATTTAAATTCCAATAGATACAACTCCACAGAAAACAAAATCCAAAGAATTGTCTCAAACAAGTCGATAATTTAACTACCAAAATATGTTGTTATACTCTACTGTATCAGTTCTCTCCAACAGGGAGCAGTACATGGTCACACCAGGTAGTAAACTCTAGGGATACTCGAGATAAATTTGAAGCCATTCAAAATAAGCCAATTTTTCATTCAAAAGTACATGGTTGGGGATGTCCAAGTTAGGCAAGTTAGGTATTAAATGTTTTTATGTTCTGTTTTTCTAAGCATTACAGTAATGAAAAGTTGTAGTGCTACTACTTTAAGGACGTCAAATGTACGTGTAGTTTTATTGCCAGGCAGCCAGCAAATAGAGGAGCCGGGTTTAGGAGACGAGGATTGAAATGTTGAATTTCCTTTTAAAGAAAGTGGAATAAGCAGAGAATCATTAATCTAAGAAGTTGTCCTGTGCATAGAAATGAAAGGTCGACAAATGTATTCTCAGGCTCAACTTTGAGTGGAAGAAAGCGGGTCTGTATGCTGCAACACCTACAACTGAATGGAAAAAGAATACTGATACAGTTGAAGTATTAGAATGGTGGGTAGTAATTAGGAGGAGCCTTATTTTGCTTTAGGATTTTTGATAATGTCATTTAAATACATCAAATGTATATCCATTTCAGATTATTTTTTTCCTCATAAAACATGTACACAAAACACTAAGGGATATGTATTTTATTTAAAAATGTTATTTTATGGACCCAGGATAATGGGGCATGTAGATTAAATTGCTAGTCATGGTGGAAATGAATGTAAATAAGTGATGTCAAAAATAAATCAATTCTTATGACAATGAATAAGAGAAAGGTAGTGGCACTAAAAACCTGATCAGGGCCTCCCTAGTAGATGGTCTTAACCTTCTCCTCCTTGGATTATACACAAAGCATCTTGTTTTAGGACAACTTTTTCAGATACTCTTCAAAAAAGATTCTATGAAGCAATTTCTTAAATTTGCATTTGCCTTTAGTTTTATTCACAAATTCCCCACACTTGTTAATTAACAGGTAAACTTCAGGGAGACTTAGCATATGTGAAAATCTTTATTACATGTCTAACCAAAGTGTAACACAATGCCAATCAATATATTAAAACAATTTTATAAAATGTGTATGTTTTACAATTGAAGATCAAGCTCCAGATAATTAAAACTTTTTCTTCCTAGTACACTATGTAAAATAAACAATACTTGACTCAAGATTAAGATCAACTCTTCCTGCTTTTATGCTTATAATGAGGCTGCACTACAGAAAGTAAATTCATTTTTCATTTGAAACTGTGAAAATCTTAACATATTAAAATAACACTAGAACAATGAGGATGAAAAAACCTGAAGGTTTAAAAAGAAATCCCAAATCCTGTCTCTTGTCAATTATACAGATCCTGCTTTACAGACCTTTGTCTGCCATTAGGTGGGTCTTACCATTCTTGTGCAGAGGTGGGTTATGGAGGGGATGCAGCTGGAGATAAGCCATCCATCATAGATGTCCACTGCTTAAAACGAGACTGTTGGGATCCTGCATCCTTGTTCCCACCTCCCACCATGGAAGGAAAGTCTAAACTTCCAATATTGACATTGGAACCAAAAACCTTGAAAAGACAAAGTATAGTTAAAATAGTGCAACAAGATATATCCTGTAATAAACGGACCTAAAAAGGTCAGCTCTTCTAAGCTAGTCCATGGCTAGTCCATCAATAGGCAAGAGACAATAAAATTTTCCATACCAGATTGGTCGAGGCCCGGGTTTAACGTTTGTCACCAGTACTGTTAGCCAACAGGGTGCTAGGGGAAATTGGACTACTGTTGGTAAATGGAGAAGAATAAGGGGAAGGCATGTCCAGAGGCAGGTGGAAAGGAAGAAGGTAAAGAGAAAGGAAATGAGGGCAGGAACTTTGAATTTTAGCAGTTTGACAGGTAAAGGGAGAGAGAGAGTTAGTTGATATGAAGGAGAGAAGGAAGGTTGATATATTGTGTGTGTGCAAGAGACCAGACAAATGTGGAGTAACGCCAGGTGTATTGGAGGTGTGTTCAAATTGTTCTACTATGGTATGGATGGTAGGAGAAATAAAAGTGGTTATCCTGAAAACAATTTTAAACCAGACTGTTTAATGCAATCTTGGGAAGTGAGAGGATGCCTGAGGAGGGGAGAAGAAGTGTACTGGTGCAGATTTTAAAGAATAAGGGTGATGTGCAGAACTGTAGTAAATACAGAGGGATAAAATTGATAAGCCATGGCATGAAGTTATGGGAAAGAGTAGTGAAGCTTGGTTAAGAAGGGAGGTGATTAGTGAGCAGCAGTATGGCTTCATGCTGGGGAAAAAGCAATACAGATGCAATGTTTTGCTCTGAGAGTGTTGAAGATATATAGAGAAGGCCAAAAAGAGTTGCATTGTGGACCTGGAGAAAGCATAGGACAGCCTAGAGAGGATAAATTTGCAAAAACCTCAAGTAAACTTTTTTCACGTTGTCATTATGGGGTGTTGTGTGTAGAATCCGGAGGAAAAAAATTAATTTAAATCCATTTTGGAATAAGGCTGTAACATAACAAAATGTGGAAAAAGTGATGCGCTGTGAATACTTTCCGGATGCACTGTATGCTCTAGAGAGGAGAGGAATGAAGATCAGTAGGACCAAGACAGACTACATGGGTGTGAATGAAAGGGAGGTCTGAGGAATGGTGAGGATGCAGGGAGTAGAACTGGCGAAGGTGGAGGAGTTTAAATATCTGGGATCAATAGTACAAAGTAACGGAGTGTGGAAGAGAGGTGAAGAAGAGTGCAGGCAGGGTAGAATGGGTGGATAAGAGTGTCAGGAGTGATTTGTGACAGACGGGTACCAGCAAGAGTGAAAGGGAAGGTCTACAAAACGGTAGTGAGACCAGCTATGTTAAATGGTTTGGAGACAGTGGCACTGACAAAAAGACCGGAGACAGAGCTGGAGGAGGTACAGTTAAAGAGGTTATGATTTGCATTAGATGTGATGAAGACTGACAGAATTAGGAACTAGTGCATTAGAGGGTCAGCTCAGGTTGGACCGTATGGAGACAAAGTCAGAGAGGCAAGATTATGTTGGTTTGGACATGTGCCAAGGATGGAGCTGCTAAGCATGAGGAAAAGGGGAAAGCCTAATAGGATGTTTAATGATGTGGTGAGAGAGGACACGAAGGTGGTGGGTGTGACAGAGCAAGATGCAGAGGACAGGAAGATATGGAAAAACATGACCCGGTGTGGCGACCACTAACGGGAGCAGCTATAAGACAAAGAATAAGAAGACTGTCTCAAGTTGAAAACTCTTCCCACTGTGACTACTAATGCACAGACAGTAACGTGAATCGAGCCAAAACAAGATATTTTCTACACAATTACATGAGCTCCAAAAATGACAAACTATACAAACATTCATAAGTCCTCAGGACTACTGACAATTAGGAATACCCGTCTAGAAGATGTATACATTAATTTGTTTACTTACAAATATATTTGAAGTTCACAATTTTTTAATTAAAATGTCATTACTTGATTTGCTACCTTTCCCCATTGTCTTCACAGCCTACTCTTAAGCATACAGGAGATTTTACTTGAAAACTAAGATAGTTCTTTGTTTAAGTAAGACATTTATTCAGTAGAAATGTTTACATTTAAAATGATTGTAATATTTGTCTCTGTATGCCACAGCAACTGCTTGACTGACCTTGAGCATTTGGAGAAGCATGTTCATTTGTCTCCTGTTCAAGCACTTTGATATGAATACAGATCTATAGAAATATATAGATCTTTCTGAAATTTCTTTCTGGATTTCTGAAAACCCCAGTGTAACAGCTTTCAAACGAGTGGAGCATTTGCTAAACAAATCTAAATGAAAATGGCTTTCTTTTCACTCATGATTTTCCTAAGAAAACTAATAGTTAAACACACAAACAATACTGGTAAGAAGCCACCTTTGCTGGTCACATATCAATATCCATAATACTAACCGAGAATGGTAAACCGGATATGGAAGCAGGTATGCCCGTGGACGCAGGAGACATAGTGCGCAGGCGCCACACAAACCCCCCCCACAGACTACGGAGTCCATAGAGACTACGAACGACGTAACTACACAAACAACAAGAGTCAGCGCCCCACCCCAGAGTAAAACGGGACAAGAATGGTAAACCGGATATGGAAGCAGGTATGCCCGTGGACGCAGGAGACATAGTGCGCTGGCGCCACACAAAGCCCCCCCCCCCCCCAGAGTGAAACGGGACAGACTGACACGCAGGCGCCACACAAACCTCCCCACAGACTACGGAGTGAAACGGGAGAGACTACGAACCATCTGACATGCCGCAAGCAGGATAAGGCGAGGTCAGAAATAAAAGACAGAGTAGGAAACAAAGTAAAACGTCATAAAGAAGTTAAAGAACGGGGCCAAACACATGGAGAGCAGGTTACAGATGATGAAAACTAGAATGCAACAGCTTCAAAAAAACCTAGGCACGAAACACATGCACAGCGAGATACAGAATATAAAAGCAGAAAAAACGACAGTTAAACGTCCACACTACACAGCGGAGGCAGACCCGGAACATACAGGCGCCTACATCACGCGTCGGAAGGCGCGGGAAAGTACGAAAGGCAAAGGCGCCTACACAGCATGGTAAAACCCAACATAATACGGAAGGCGCAGGCGTTTCCGCCATATAGTGAGTGGCTCTACTGCGTAGTGAAGGCGCAGGTGTCACCGCCATATTGTGCGTGGCACTACTGCGGAGTGAAGTTAGGAATAATGTGCTGCTTGGGATCGTACAAAACGCCGAACGCGACCCACCGTCTGAAACTGCGGAGGAAAAGCAGGCACGGGTACAAACCGAACGAGCTCGACTGACGGATATACGCCTACAACGCGCGTCTCAAACCGCAGAAACAGGGCAAGCACGGGTTCAAAACAATGCAAGCTCCTACAACGCGCGTCTGAAACTACGGCTGCCCAGCGGGCACGGGTTCAAAACGCCGGGGGTAGGCGAGCGAAGCGAGCGGGGGCGGAGCCCCCTTGTAATTATCTGTTTAAATACCTTACTGCACCTAAAATACACTTTGCAGTTGCATAAGATTTAACAAACATAAGCTACAAAATACATAATATAAAACTCACCAGGGTACCCAGGTATCTGTCCTTTGGCGTGCAAGTCTGATATCCCTCCACCCAGCCCTGAGTGCACCAGATTGTCTTGGTGTTGCTTAGACAGATGAGAGGGCGAGTGCTTCAAAACCCCACTAGGCTGTTGCTGCTGCTGTTGACGCTGTTGCTGCTGGAGGACATTCATCATTCTTGCCAACTTTTTAGTGAAAGGGAAAACAGTAGAAAGACAGAAACCAAACTCAAAAAACTATTCCTTAAAATACAGCACAGACACTGCAACTTAAAAGAATGAAAATATCCATCAATCAGTATCAAACAATTGCAATTTTAAGAGTTCTAGGTGACTACAGTGTTATAGTATAACCTTTCAAATGAATACTAAAGGTTGTATGTTACTTAGAAAGTCCCTGCAACATTCTTACTGACCTATTAAAATGTCTTGAGTAACTTTTTTAAATGGTATCATAAATGATTTTCATGCCAGCACCCAATGTGTAAACAATAATACTGAATTAAACAAACAGGCCACTTGAACACATGTATAGACAGCTAACACCTACAGATGATCATTGCACAAGTGTTAAGAGTTATGCATGAAGACTACAATAAAAGTCTACTATACTCACCTGTTGAGGGTCTGGCTGTTGTCTCACACTTTGGGGGAATTTTCTCTGGTTCTGAAGGAGCTGCTGCTGCTGTTGCTGCTGCTGTTGCTGCTGCTGCTGTTGCTGCTGGAGAAGCAGCTGGTAGGCCTATGTATTTAAAAAATATTGTTATATTTAAACTCACTAAATTAATTAGGATCTGCAGTATTGTAATACTCACCAACTGGAACTGGTGAATCTGGGGAAGCTGGCTGAGCATGGCTAATTGTTGAGGTGACAACTGAGACAAAGGTGAAAGCTGTGGGGCCACATTGAAAAGCCCAGGGTTCAGGCCACTGTTTGGGGGAAGCTGTTTCAACATGGAGGCAGAGACCTAGGGGGCAGGGGTGGGAAGAAATACAACAATGATTAATCATTCCAAGCTGTGGTAATGATAGACCTGCGCCTTATCCCTATTACAGAAAAATGAAGAATGATCAAAATATTGATCTTGACCTATTGAGAAAAACAGTCAAATCAAAATTTTTCAACACCACATAAAACAACATTAACTACATTATAACGTTCAAAAAGCTTTTCAATGCCACACAAAACAGTCTTGCTGGCGAACACATTTAATTACCCCTACAATATCAATATCCACTATAACGTGGCTAAGCTGATGTCATAATTAGAAACTGTTCTACAGAAGCAGCCCTTCAGTTTGGGGGAATTGGTGGTATTCACATAGTGGCCATATCTGGAGAAATTAAATCCATAGAGAAAGGGGTATTTTCATAAGCAAAAACAAAGATGGAGACTGCCATAAAAGGCAAAGAAAAGAGCAAAACTAACCAGTTAAGCTGACCGTTTCAGCAATGTAATTAATATGGACAAGTTCCTCAATATGATTAAAAATTCTTCTCTTGCTTTTGCCTTCACCCATTCTGTGTAGAACTTGCTACTGCTTATTTTTTCAGGATAAGGCATAACCAACTGCTGTAATGTCAACTATCATACGCACCACTGTTCTATGATTCTCCATCACAATTTGCTTCGTTGTACGATCATTTTCTTTTGTTGTTGATGTTGAAAGCCAGCTAAAACCTTTGAGTCGCCTTTAAAAGATGACCCATCACAATGGAATTCTACAGCACATCTTCTACTTTGATATATAAATAGGACTAGTAATGGGACATGTTGATATGGCAAGAAGGAATCCTTAAAAGGTGCACTATTCTCCAGCATGAGAAATTCAACAATAAAACTCATGATTGAGTGTTTTTTGCATACACTGCAAAACCAAACAAGCTACAAGCTTGTTTTTCACATACTCTAGTACAGAAGATGCCACCTTTGGTCACTTACAAAATCAGCATCACAGAATATCAATTTCAAAGTAAGGCTCAAAAATGTTTGATCACCCCTACTAGCCTAAAAGCTTGAAACACCATTTAAATTGTTTAAGTTTTAAAAAGTTCCAATGGAAGTATTAATTTTAAATATTAACCTATATGACAAACTTTATCATCCAAAAATAGTCACATATTATATATTTATTGACTCAAATAAGAACAAAACAGAGAACATAATTCAGTCCAACTAGCTTATTTAGACCTATGTCACTTTAGTCCAGCAATATTCAGCTGCTGCCTTCATGAACAATCTTACTGAGTCGTATGTAGTCATGGAGCGCTCCCATGAAACTGGTCAAAGAATCTGGCAACTCAGCAACTCACTCCAACTAGTCCGTAACTTGTTTCAACAAATTTGTCTTTAATCAGAGGGGTGGGCTTGGGTCCATGAGCTCCGACCACTAATAAGTGCTCATCTGGAACGAAGAATACGGAACTAAGAACAACAAGGAAGGTTGTTGTTCTGGACCCCACAAACAGAAGAAAAGTTTATCTGTTTTGCATAACATAATGGAATAGGGGAAAAACAACAAAGGGATGAGATTGTGTATGAAACTCACAATACTTGTTAACCCTTCGTACAGCACTAGCTCTGTCAGGCTGCATGCTATTGGCTGTCAGAAAAAGGGGCAAGCAAAACTTTGCTGGAACCTTGACACACCGTCACTAAATTTGACATGCCAAGAGATTTTCAGTTTTGTAAATTGAAATGGTCTGGTGACAAGATCAGTAACTGCATTTAGCAAGTCTGACATACTCTATTGACTAGAACTTATTTAACACAACAGCTTTAGTCAACTTCTAAATTTATGATCTCTAATGTGCATTACCGTTTTTTTTCTCTTTTTCTTATAAAGACAAAATGTCTGCTTCTTGGACATGATTCATAGGTGATTAAAAATTCTGACAAGTATTTGCAGTGAAAACTTTTAATTCTTGTTCCTGTATGACTCAGTGACAAAACTGTGCTTTTGTATAGGAGAGTGCACCTCCAACACTATTACACTGTTTGAAACATCCGACTCTAATTAGATTACAGAGAAGTTATTAGCCTAGATGTTTACATTCTTTTACAGCCTGGAATGTCAAATCTTAAACAATGAGTTTAGTAATAACAATTACTATAGTAGTGCATTTTTTATATACTATTAGTTTATGTTTATTATTGTGGCTTAGATAAAGATCAGAGCACACTTTAAGTGCAGCAATACAAGTAATTCCAAAAGGTTCACAAATGTTTCTTGCAACTGCATACTTATAACCTCATTTTTCACATGTTGACAAATCTGACTTAAGACAAGTTAAAAAAAAATGTGTATTTTGTTTTAGGAAGATGCTGAAATTTAAAATGCAAGGCATAATCATGTTTAGAACATTGAGCATACCAAAAGTGTTTACATGGAGTAAGGAGCCATTTTACTTTGTGAACGAATTAGAAATCCTTAGATCCTAAAAGAAAGTACATGATTTTTCTTTTACCATTTTGGCTGCATGGAATACTGGCTGTCCAGGCCTGCAATAAATTTTATTGGTTTCTGTATCTGTGCAATGTACTAAGTCAAGCAGGATGCCTAGATCTAATTACCTGAGCTAGAGCTCTAAAATAAAAGTGCAGGTATGTACTGATGAGTGACTTACACAAACACTTCCCTGACTGGAATGGAACAGGACAGCTTGCGTTTCACATTGTACAATTTATAACAAGATTTCTCAAAGTGGATATTACACAACTGTATATGTGTACCACTGACTGCCTAATGTTTATACATATGAACAATTATCTCCATTCTTGTATAGGCAAATACTACATAAAATATTTCCTAATCATGGTCTTAATCATAACTCCGAAGAAAGAAATTTCTGCATCTTGAGGTCAACTACTACTAAAAGAGCATAAAAATGTAGACATACCTGAGGGGACAGAAACTGTGTAGGCACTTGGTTTCGTAGACCAGGGGAATTCATTGTGGGCACCGTTGCTGGATGCACACCTCGTGATTGTGTCATTCCGCTACCAAACATCCCATGATTGCCACCCTGCAGGAACACAAAGATGTATGGAAGAAAAAAAAATAAGCCTGCACATTGTCGGAAATCACAAACATAAGCTTTAAGAATCCACTCGAAAAAAAAAAACCCTCTTTACTGCTACTTCCACATCATTATCATTCTGCAAACCTCAAAACTGTGCTTTATTATAACTATTTCCCTACCATAACCTGAAAGGATAACAACATCGTTCAGTTTTCAAAAATTGCTAAAAAAAAAAAAAAAAAAAAAATACTCCACATCAACCAGCAGTAAGAGGTTGGGGAAAAAAAGACATCTGAACACTTGGCAAAGCAAAACTGTAGCAGCCGTTTCACTTAGTATAAGGCAGGCAAGTGTAGGAGGTGCCAAGTTAATTTTACGACAGCTTCAAAATTAATTATAGTAACAACTAACTTCAGTAAAGGTTCACAAAAACACAAAATAAAAATTAACAGTTGTGTAATTGAGTAAACTAGTGAAAAAATGGGTTGATTACACCAAATAAATTTAAGAATTATACACAAGAATAAAACAAAGGTATAAAATCTACAATTAGATTAATCAATATTTGTCAAAATGAATTGCGGAGTAAATCAGCAAGTAAAATAAAATATCAAAAAAAAGTATAGATAAAATAAATCAGTGAGCAATTAAAAACACAAATTATATCTATAAAAAGGTATACATTTAAAAAAATATATAAGTACATATCACAAAATTGTTTCCCCACAAGAACAAATCTGGCAAATTGTACAAATATGACTGACAAATCTATATTGGCATCTTTAATTTTATTAAAATTGTAGAGGAGCCAAAATGGCATTTAAATGCTTTGACTTGTATTTGGGAGAAAGTTGCTTTGAAGGGTGAACAAGATCTTGAAACAGCAGAGCCAAGGCTGAATCTGAGCAATGCAAAGAAAAGCAGGTCCCTTACTTGTCGAACTGCAGAGCTGTAGTGCTGGGGGTTGAACCCAAGTCCTGAGCCCCCCGATGGGGAGTGCTTGAAGCTGGGGGGAGGGGAAAAAGGGGAGCAGGGGCTGTCTTCCCCAAGGCACCCATCCTGATTGGAGAAAGGCAAGGTCAGCTGACAATATAGCAGAGAGAAAGCAGCCAATCAGCACAAATTAGTGAACAAATGACAATCAAGAAAAAGACAGCAGAAAGGCCCAGTGAAGAAATGAAGAGCAAAAGTTAGTTTTCATTAGACATTGTTTTCTTCTTTGGGTGGGGATGAGAGAAAACACCAACACCATTATACAGCAAATTTCAAGTTGTACTAAAAGCAAAACTGAGCAATCTTGATATCAATACGTTTCCAGTGGTTTCTCCACTTAGATATACTGGAAAACTGTGTGAAGATGTAAGATAACAAGTAGAGTCAGGAGTCTCTGCAAACACTAAAGGCACAGCTGCTATTATACTAAAAGATTTATTTCCATAATTAATATAAAAGAGTAAGCCATTAATGCTTTGCACAAAATGTTTCTGCACCACAAAAACATCTGAGGGGTTGGAAAACTGGACAGGTTAAAAGAACTGAGCAGATAAGTGTTGAAAATGTGAGTTGAGGAACAGGCCATGAGAAACTGCACTCACTCACCTTATCATAGTAAGTTCCGGGGTCAACCGGTCCTATGTCTTTGGGATTGGGCTGGCGGAAGACCTGTCTGCCCTTCCTTGGCTCTCCATTGTAGTCGCCCAAGTTCATCCCTCGCTTATCTGTGTCCAGTTTCTTATCCTGCAGTGGGCCTAAAATAAAATCAATCAAACAAAAAGAGTTCTGTGAGATTGCTAGCAATGGAAAATGTTTTATTTCTTCACTGATGACTGGGAGTGCTCCACCTTCAGGCATGTGATGGAGATACTCTCAACAGAACTAAAAAGAGTTTTCACTTAAAATAAAAAATTTCAAAATACAGTATTCATCCATCTTTCAGTAATGCTAAAATTCTGGGATTCTCGGCATGTATGTAGTCACACAACCTGAACCAGGTTACCTTACAACTCACCAAACCAGGTTACCTTACAACTCACCCAATCTTTTAATACTACTGCAAAAGATTCAAAGCAGAACTAACCACACAAACAGCAGTGTGAGCTACGTAACTACTCATCATGACAGTGGCAACGGGACAAAAATAACTGACAGACGACAGTGGCAATAGCAAAAAGTGTAGTGCATATTTGCTACGATCTGCTCAATCTACAGTTATATGGCAGGTGCCTAGCAATACTGCCTCTTCCGATAGGCTCTGTCTACAAAGGTAGCCACACAGTACAAATAAAGATATGACTTTAGAAGTACATTAGAACAATTGTGATCAGAAAAGGATATTCAGCCCAACAGGTTTGCCCATCCTATTCACGTAGATCATCCAAGATAACATTAAATCAAGATTTGAAGATTTCTAAAGTGCTATTCCCTACTGCACTACTTGGTAATTTACATGACAGTCTACTAGTGGTATTTTCTGGAATCACAACAAGGACAGGGTGAATGTAACATACCCAAGCAGAGTCTAGTGACATTGGAAACTACCACTGTTGGATCAGAAGGCATGGCAAGGTTGCCACCACCCACATAAAACTATTCAGTTATGCTGGGCAAAGGAAATGAAGGATGCACACACAGTGCTTTATACCCAACACTCAAGGTATTTCATTTAAAAAACACTGACATTTTAAGACTAGTTAACTGGATAATATAATGTTCAATATTAAAATCTTTCCTTTTTTATTCAAGAACTGAAAGATTTCTCTGAACAGAGAAATGCAAACCAAGAAACTGTGCCTTTGCTAACACTACCATTTTTCTTCCAATCGCAAAGCTAAACTAACCATTACAGAAAGGTGACAGAAAAGAGTTACACACAAGTAATAATAACTTACCAACTGATACATCCATCTTATTGCCAGTGGGATCATCAGCTTGGGTCTGCTGAAATAAATACAGACATTTATAATATTACCCATAAAAATCCACCGACTTGGTTACAAAATATGAAATTGTAATAAATTTCAAACAAATGCAATTTACACTATTGGGTCACCCTGAAAAATTTTCAGAGAAGTATATAAAATCAATACCAACTATAAATTAACAAAGATTAGGATATGATAAATCAAAAAGATAATTTTAGAGACTTGATTTGTTCTATATAGTTGCATTAATTAACCCATGAGCTGAATGACAGCACTGCAAAAAATTAAATCTAAGCAAGTGAAAAGTTTGTCAATCCATTCACTACATTTTGTTTTTATTATCATACAATTTATTAACTTGTCAAGAAAAGCCAAGCAAAATGACACCTTTTATTGGCTAACTAAAAAGATTACAATATGCAAACTTTTGAGGCAACTCAGGCCCCTTCTCAAGAAATTTGTATTTATCTTAATTGAAGAAATCTTACTAAGCAATTCTTGCTTATCCACTGGCTGATTTATTGGCTAAATAAAGTAAAAACTACTATATTATTTATCAACAAAATCTGCCAATAGGGTTAGGTCAGTTTACTTGACAAGATTTTTCTTAAATAAACCATTCGTTGTGAGCTACAATGTTTTAAAAATGATAAGGAAAAATATCAGATAGAAGATGTAACCCAAAAAGTGTACTAATAACATTACTTTTACTATGTATCAAGTAAAAACATTTTAATAAAGTTAAACTTGCAAAATATGGCATACTGAAAATATTCATTTTGTCTATTCAGTCGCTTGTCTCCTATATGTCTATTCCATGCTACACTACTTCACCTGCTCTTACATGCCTAACCTGCTTCATATCTTGTCACAATATTTTATACCAAGTTGAGCTCTTGTCCTATTTTAATGTGTATTTTGCACCACAGTCCCGGAGAACACGTTTTTATGCCACTGTATGCAGGAATGCAGTATATGGATGGCATGATAATAAAGCCACTTGACTTCTAAACTTTGGTTCATTTGCTCTCATCACAAATGTTTATTATTTGCTCATTCTTGTTCAGTATAAATATCACACTGTAGGAACCATTTCAGGTCACTGCTAACTGCAAATAACAGAAATGCCTCTTACTACCCTTGAGCATATTTTGTCATGAATGCAAATGCACAGTTGCCGCCACAATGGTGAAAAACTGTTGAAGTAGTGGGAAGTAGAGAAACCATCTTGACCCTTCCTCCCTAATAGTTCCTTTTCTGTGTTTCTGATGTTTACTGCTCAAAGCATACTGCTCACTAGATTTTGATGAGCTAGGCAATCAATATAGTTGTGGAATAAACAATCAGAAAACTTTAAAGTGTCTTTTCGGATATGAAAATGACTCTGGTCCAAGAACATGGAAACATAAAAGGGATAAGGTTACAACTATAAATAAGGTATACGTGTGACAACAGCAGAGCTGTTAAAAAATAAAAAGAGACAACTTCAACAGTGAAATAATTTTCTAGATTTTTCTTAATTTGGTATAGATCAGCTATGCATACTCTTGTGACAAGCACTGAATATTTAAGTCACTCACCATAGCAGATACAGAATTAATTATGTATATGAATGAACAATTATAGCACAACAGTGCAAATTCTAAAGAAATTGGTGAGCAGCTGTTGGAAAATTCAGTCCTATATTCTGTGAAGAATATTGGTAATATCCAAGCTCCTTTGTGAGGGATTTGCCTGGTACTTTAGAGCTTAATAGAGAAAATTAAAACAATGTACCAAAAAACAATTAGTTTAGCTTCTTTATGCATCTTCCTGTAAAGGATCGCAAGACACTTAATGAGTATGGTAATGACTCTCTTCGTTTTGCCTTACCAGTAGTCCCATATTTGAGAACTGTTTGGATAAAGAGTTCATCCATGGTTCACTACCACCTCCTCCTTTTAAAGATCCCTGCACAAAGAAAAGTTTTTCATTTAGTAAAATTTATATGCATTTAATTTTACCTATTCACATAATTTTAAAGTAAAAAGAAAAAAAAAAGCAAGAAAGATTAAACAAGTCTTACAACACCTACAACCATTCCATTCTAAGAAACCTGTACTACGTGTTGACTAATGTTGTTGGGGTTAGGGGGTGGGTGAGATGAAGTGCTATAAACATGAAGTGTTGTGTAAAATTAGACAAATGTAAAAATAGTTAAAAAGTGTTATTTTATTTAGTGAATGATTAGCTAAAGGCATTCATGATAAAACTAAGTTTGTTTAATTTTGCCAGTACCTGTAATTTTGAAGTAGCTGGCACCACATCCAAGACTACTCAACGCTCATTCCTAACACTATGATGCTACTTTACATGCCACAATTAAGTGTTGATCACTGAATTTCACTGAAGCATTACTCCCAGCAAATTTGCTGCATTTGCCCTTGTTCGTCATATTATTTACAAATAATTTGGCTGATATATATATATATATATATATATATATATATATGCATACACTATATATAGTATAATTTAATTATAGTGCCCCATAAAGCTTTGCGAGGCCAGTGCAACACCTAACATTGATGGGACTGCCCCCCGGGTATATAATGCTGATCATCTGCATCACAGACTCTGTGGGACAAATGTATGTGTGTGTATGCTAGTAACCAAATGTGCAGGTCGATCTTTCAGTTCCATGTCAATATAAAAGAAGTAGGTGCATGCCTTAACCAGGCAGCATGACGAGTGAAAGCAAACCTAAAGCCCACCCCAAAAAAGGAGACTATCCATATTACTAACCGAGAATGCTAAACCGGATGATGGACGCAGGCACATCCGGCCATGGGCCGTAGCTGCAAAAAGACGTACTGCGCAGGCGCAAAAAGAGTCCGCGAGAGTCGGCTGAGGAGCCGAGAAAGGCGGACAAAAGAGGGCGAGAGAGGCGGATGAGGGGCCGCGAGTGGCGGACAGGACCACAGAAAAAAGGAGTGAGCACATATAAAAAGGAGAAATGAGGCGCAAAGTCAAACGCAGGAAAAGCACGAAACACATTGCACACGAAACAAGACCCGAAAAAAAAAAAAAAAAAGAGGCTCGCGCACAACAGCAAGGCACCCAAAAAGGGCACCGGACGGGACACACACCAAGAGGGGGATTCAACAAGCCCATGGAACACAAAAAAAAGAACACAAAACCACCCCACAGACCCTACAAGCGAGGGACGGGACACACACAAAGAGGGGGATTCAACAAGACACAGGAACACAAAAAGAAAGAAGACGCTCGCGCGACAACAATCCTCAACAATCCCCCCCCCCCCCCCACATCCATACGAAGTCACACCCAAAGCCACATATTCTAAAGTGAACGTCAGCACCTTCACACTAGACAGCATAGGTGTCAGCATTGGTGGATCTCCTTACAATAAAGCACTATTAACCGTTCAACTGCAGAAAAGGAAACATATTAACAGTGACTGCGACCCTCCTTAGAAAGAAACAAGTCATGAATACACGGTCACGGGTACAAAACGAAAAGGAAATGATAACAGGAACAAACACACGAACACGAAAGAAACAACAAAATAGACGGCTATGCGGCATAGGTGGATCTCATTACAATAAGGCACTATTAACCGTTCAACCGCAGAAAAGTCTCCATATTAACAGTGAGTGCAATACTCCTTATTACTTATCCATATTTCTAAAAGAAAAAATGTCTCGACTCCAAAAACGCAAAGCTCAACTAAAGCTTCTAACTAACGATGTACCTAAAAGTAAAAACTTTATGAACTGCGTTAGATCCTACAATAGTTCATTTGCTTTTAGTAAATATCAGGCCACCAAAAGGCAATGGCCCATACTGCTTTCCCATATGTGCACAAATACTGCATCGCATTGGAACAGTGCACCCTGAAACAAATCAACAACGCAAATATGCACAAATCTACATCCTGGATCCACATGACGCAAACTATCAATCAAAGTGCTGCATCGCAACAGGCACGGATTCAAAACGAAACACCTCCCGTCTCAGACATACGTTAACGGCAAGGAAGGCTACAACGGGCGTCTCACACAGCACAGGCAAATCGATTACAGATCCAAAACAACACGTCCCAAATACTACACATGCAACAACGCGCCTCTCAAACAGCACAAGCAAAACATACACCGGGAAAATTCATTCGGATTAATGAATGTCATTTGCAATCATTGTCATTCAGTTCACTTCCCTGAAGAAACAACTGGCAATACAAGTAATACATTTAGACGTTGTTGTCAAAAGGGTCAAATTAGACTGCCTTCTTTACATTCATATACTGAATATCTACAGAAGATTCTAACTGACGATGTACCTAAAAGTGAAATCTTTATCAACTGCATTAGATCCTACAAATCGGTATCCACTATGAACATTAACGGTGGCACTGCACGTGACATCCGTCTTGAAAAAATGTTGTTTATTGATGAATGTTCAATGGCATGAAGTCACTTACTCAACACCATTCATAAACTTCTACAAACGTTTATGAATAATAATATTCGATTTGGAGGAAAGGTACTTTTATTAGGAGGAGATTTTAAACAGTGATTAGCTATTCTTCCAGATGCCATGCACTCAGCTATTGTTCAGTGCACCTTAAAATACGCAGACAATTGGCATTGCTTTCAAAAGATACAGTTAGTAAAAAAGATACGATGTCCAGAACCAGATCATAACAATTGCTTATTACAACTGAGAGATGGTACACTCACCAATACAGATGGACTTCAGCCACATATTATTACAATTCCTCAAGCCTTTATCTGCGACGACTTAGTTACAGAGAGATTTGGAACAGCAATCTCATTAGACCAAATGCCCCTTTTAACACAACGCACTATATTATGTCCAAAAAATATTAATGTGGAAAACATAAATACCCAAGTCATTCCATTACTTCCTGGAGAGACACAACTCTTTCTAAGCACTGACAAAGTTGACTCTGATCACGATAATGACCATCTTCATTGACCTTACAAGTTCTGACCTGGAATTACCTTTTACACTTAAACGGCGTGTACAAAGAAATTTTCCAATAAACCTTTACACTGTGCCACACACTTTATTGTTTGCTTTCTATTTGCATCATCTACACCGTCACACTATTCTATATCTCATTCATACATCACGCTCTTTGTCATTCCCAACACCAGGGGTTGGCGAGCGAAGCGAGCAGGGGGCGGAGCCCCCTAGTGAAATAATAATGAAAGATTTATTGCTATTTATGTTTCTACCATTTTGATAGAAGAAAAAGTGCAAAGCATCAGCACAGACAGCTTGGAGAGCCATCAGCACAACTTCAAAAATTAGAACGAAACTGTAACTTCAATCATTTCACGCCACTTTAAAATTTCTACTTTTAAAAGAGCTACTTATTTTTTCTGACTTAACTACAATTTCGGAATTTCTGCTTTGTTTTGACAAAGTATATGACTGCGCGTCTGACTGCGTTCTTTCTTCTTTGACCTCATGGAGACACGGTGGTGCAGTGGTTGGTACTGCTGCTACACAGCCGAGGTCAGGTCACTTTTTGACCACAATAATTGTTCCAGTATAGTTGGCAGATGTTTTCCTAGCCCTCAGGTACACTTCAAAGATGATTGCACCAATATAATCCAGTCAAATCGAATTCAGTTAGACCTTCTGCAATAAATGTATTGCATTTCACCAAGTTCGTCGAATATTGCGAATGTTTCAGTGAAGCAAAATCGGCAATGTTCGCTCATCACTGGTCACAAAGACTTGGAGTTCAAAAACAGATGCTTTTGTGCTTGGCTGACTTACAAGAGGTTTAAAAGCTCTGTAAAACATGGCCCCACAAGATGCAAATACCTTAGGATTGGCCTTTTTGTTTCCTCCCTGGCCCCAGCCAGATGAATTGTAAGAGGAATTGCTGCCTTGAGAACCTGCGCTGTTCCATACACCGCCATCTTCATCCTCTTCCCAGCTGGGATGACGGGTTGCTGTCACTGAACTTTCGCTCTCACCCCAGCTCTCTTGCATAGATTTCGAACCTTTTAATAGAAACGGAAAAAAAAATAACACAAAAACCTTCATTAACAATGCCAATGCCATCGATAATTGCTTTTTTCCATTCTTAGTTTTGCGTTTCAACCAATTATAAAGACTGGTATTTTTTGATATATACTTTTCTTATTTAAGAATAGCAGAGTTGCTACATTTCAACTATTGCTCAACTCAAAAATAATTATGCCTTCCAATATTTACTGTAATAACAAAATTAGATTCAAGGTTAGTCCCCAATTCCTCCACATGCTCTTCCAATTCTGTTTACACAAATCTCAAGTGGCATTTAAAAAATGTCTCCTCCTGAAAAAACTGGAAACCATGGAGTTAGATTTTTTTTTTTTCCTCACAAGTCTCATATGAGCTTTCATTAACAAGCAGCACTATAAGTAACCTATAGGTCTGTTCTGGAGATTGGTCCATTAAGATTTCTTAGACAGTATCATTTTGGTAAAAAAATTCTCCAGATATTCCTTTACATCACCAATATCATAAATTAAAGAAGCTACTACAATGGGGGAGCTGGGCTTTTCCTAATTTTATTTTCCAAAACGGATGTTAGATACAGGTTTACTCAATACATACTTACAACTATACTATACGTTTTCATTGATAGACTACACTCAAAATCAAATTGCTCACAAGTTTTGAGGGTTCTTTGTGGAAAATGTTGTACAGTAAACCCTCGTTTATTACGGTTAATCCGTTCCAGACTCTACCGCAATAAATGAATTTCCACAAAGTAGGATTCTTTATTTATAAATCGAATATTTTCGCAGTGAGCATAGCAAACCTGTTTACGGCCTTCTAAATACGTTTTTTAACATTAGAGCCCTCTAGGCATGAAATGACACCATTTAGTCAAAAGTTTAAACTGTGCTCCATGACAAGACAGAGACGACAGTTCCGTCTCACAATTAAAAGAATGTAAACATATCTTCCTCTTCAACGGAGTGCACATCAGGAGCAGAGAATGTCAGAGAGAGTGAGAGAGACAGAGAAAAGCAAACAATCAAAAATCAATACGTGCTGTTCAGGCTTTCAGGTATGCGACGCACCACGTGGGAAGCATATCGTATATCATTGAGGAGTTTTATTTAATACATAGTACGTGCTCTGGTTGGGTAGCTTCTCAGCCATCTGCCAACAGCGTCCCTTGTATGAAATCAGCTGGGCAAACCAACTGAGGAAGCATGTACCATAAATTAAAAGACCCATGGTCCGCAGAAATCCGCGAACCAGCAAAAAATCTGTGATATATATTTAGATATGTTTACATTTAAAATCCGCGCTGGAGTGAAGCCGCAAAAGTCGAAGCATGATATAGAGAGGGATCACTGTATTTTGAATTAATCTCTGCACCGAATTATTCGTAAATAACCAAGTCAAATTTCTTCATCTTCCTCGCTGGTTGTATAGTACTCCATTTCAGGACAGAGCATAAGGAAATATCCATACTCAAACTTAAAAAATGCAATACATCATTTTTTTTTTTTTTTTTTTTTTTTTAAAAATAACAGTTTAACCTTATGCCTTAATATCTGTGGGCATTCATAGCTCACCAAACATCCATGCGGTACACAGTCATGACTGCTGCTATAGTGGTCAAATATCTCACAGAAACTTGCTTTTGAAAAATCTGTTTCATCTGCTATAGTACCAAGAGGATATTTGGTAATAAGAAAGCACAGATGCAACTATGGCCCATGAAATAAGATTTTTTTTTTTGTTTGGGGGGCTCACGTCCCTTTAGGGGCTCTGTAAAAATGCAATTTTAAGTAAAATATGTGACTGATAAAGGTTGGGTACAATACTGCACAGGTGGTGCTACTGTATTCTTCCATATATTTCAGATACACTGACTACAAAACATTCTACTTCAAGAACAATGATGTCTGTAACTGACGAGACATCACACTGCCTGAGATCATACATGCAATATGAAAATCTTCGTAAGACTGATATTTACCAATGATCAGTACAAAAATGAGTGTTTACACAAAGCTACTTACAAACACTGTTACAAGTCTCAAAATTACCAATAAAGTTTTTGTTTTTTCCCCCCAGAGACCTGGTATGCAAGATTACATCACAGGGCACAACAAACCAGCATGGACCGAAACACAGTATGTATTTAAATAAATTGCATTCAACATTATTCACCCAAGTTGCAAAATCTAGAAACGTTGTGAATTTTAGAGTAATACTTGTCTAATATTACAGTAAGCCATAAAAACATACTGCATCAATATTACAATGAATTCAAAAGGGAGAGCTTTAACATTTTTATTAGTGTTCTTGTTTTGATAACCAACAATGTTCATGTGTGTAAGCACTCACCAGGTTTAACGGGGTTGGCAGGGTTTGGAGAAGGGTTTCCCCAGCCACTTGCTGCTTTCCCAGTATCTTCTGGATCTCCCCAGGTGGAGCTGGTGTCCGTAGGTTTTCCCCAGGCAGCTGTGCCATTGTCAACTGGAGGGCCAGAGGGAGAAGAGCTGTTCCATACTGGAAAGAAAGAGGGATAAGATATTAAAGTAAACAAACTTATTTGATACAATTCCTCTATAGTGAACACTATACCAAGGTGCTTTGCAATTATACAGTCTTAAGTTCAAAGGTTAAAGTTTTCTGCTAGTTTCACCTAACAAGATAAATCCCAAACACCTATTGGGAAAAGAAAGTGAAACACAGCAAAAAGCTGAAAACAACTTCACATGACCAACTTTTTTTGTTTTCTTTTTTAGCATGGGCTTAATGATCAATGACTACAGGATACCGTAATTACTTCCTATGTGCCCTAACATCAACAGGCTGCTTATGCTTTCATCCACACCAACCAGATCCACTAGAAGCCATTGTTGTTGGTAATTTTAATTTGAAAACATGCAGCATAAAACAGGATAAGTGCTTCACCTACCTGAGCCAGGAGTCTTTCCAACTGATGAGGGACCTGCAATAACATCCCGAGGAGGTGGCTGGCCAGCTCCACTTGGCTGTGAAGCTTGTTGCTGCATGGATGATGCCACTGGTGGTGGCGGCTGCTGAGACGGTGGTGGCTGGGCTGCTAAAGATGCACTGTTCTTGTCCCACAGGTTGACATTCTTGTAGTTGTAGCTGCTTGGGTCCCCCCAGGCTGATGTTCCATCATCAATGTCCATTTTCCGACTGATGGACTGGGGAGATGGCTCTTCCCAACCACTTGGCTCATCATCAATATGACCTGGTGGGGGGAGAGGTCCAGAAGTCCAAGACTGTGGAGGCGGGAGTGAACGTCCTCCGGGTGGTTGACCCCACGACCCCTGGATTGCCGAATCCTGGTGCTGCGAAGACGTCTGTGATAGTGGCTGTTTGCCCCAGTTACTGCATCCACCCTGCTTCCCTCCTGATTCCCCCCACCCTCCTCTCCCTGTAGGTTCATCCCAGCAGCTGGGACCTGAGGTTGCACCAGGCCCAGGCCCAGGCCCAGGCCCACCACTGACACCTCCACCCCAGCTACCCATCTCTCCAGCTGCTACACTCAAAGGGAGGCCAGCCTTTCCCTCTCCTCCAGTCCTCCATCCTGGTTTGTTAACCACAGGTTCTGGTTCTCCCCAGCCATTGTCATTTTTATTTGCTATTGTCCAACTGGGGGTGCCACTGTTGCTGCTACCCCCTTGCCTTCCCCAGCCCCCTTCTTTACTGCCTTCCTTCCAGCTGAATGATGAACTTGGTGGGGATGCTGGTACATTCTTGTCTTCAGAATTACCTCGCCCAGGACCAGAATGGCCAGGAGGACCCCAGCTTGAAGTTCCTGTAGGAGATGGCTTGTTATAGTCCCCCCAGCCACCCTGGCAGCTGCTCATTCCTGGCCCACCACCCACACTTCGCTCCCTCCATTCTGCATCACCCCAGCCAGAAGTCTTGGGCTGCCCGCTGCTTTGGCCTGGGGGAAGAGGCTCTCCCCCCCAGCCTCCTCCATTACCCCCTGAGTTCTTGGCTTGAATGGCTGCACTGTTGGCGACCGATGAGCATGTGGTGGTGGTGGCAGCATGACCACTGTTTGCTGCAGCAGGATTGGCTGAAACAGTGCCAAGATTGGCAGGATTAGCAGTTAGGGTGCTGTGACTACTCTCCCACCCTTCGGTCCCTCTATTATTGTTCTCCACTTTGCGGTTTTCTCCAGCAGCTGTGCTGTTCACAGGGTTTGCAACTCCCCCCCTACTTTCATCTAAATCCCATGCCACATTCTGCCTGATTTGGGTTTGGCCCCAGCCCGAGTTGGACAGCACTCGGGGATCCAAATCAGTCCTGCTTAGCATGCTTTGTAAGGCCGCTTCCGGGTCATGTTGTATAGGCCTTTGGTGGTGCCCCCGACTGCGGCCCCCTGAAGAGGAATTATGACCTCCATTACCACCTCCACCTCCTCCCCCTGACCGGGAGTTGCTTCCAGTGCTGCCCTGACCCCCAGTCTCACTCCCAGCAGAGCTAGATGAGCGACCCCAGCCGGAGGCGTTGTTACTCCCTTGGCCGCCACCTTCCATTTGCAGTCCCTTTTGATTGTCCCATGCTCCAGTAGTGCTTGGATTGGTATTACTATTAGTAAGGGGCAAACTGCTGCTCGCAGGGACCCCACCTGCTCCCCACTCCCCCACTGAGAGGTCCTCTCCCAATGCTGTGCTGCCCCATACTCCCTGAGTTACTGCTGCTGCAACTGCCACAGTCTTTGTCCCCTCCCCTCCTCCATTGCCCCAGGCTTTACCCCCTTTCCCTCCCCCATTACCACCATTGTCCTGATTTCCATAGCCCCATGAAGTGCCACCACTGCTGCTCCCCCAATTGTCCCATGGATCAGTCCTTGATGTGCCCCCTCCTTTATTCTGAAGGGCTGGCTGATGGGATCTCCAAGAGGAGTCCTCCAGTGCTGTACTGACCTCCCCTTTACCACCTTCATCACTACGGGAAGAGGAAGAAGGTGGAGGTGGGCCTCCATTGTTGCCACCTTTTTTTGGTCCAGCAGCTGGCTCCTGGCTTGCTGCCCAGCCTATCAACTCTTCAGTCTCCTGCTGCTCCCTCGGTGTGGACGGGTTCTGGTGGTGAAGATGGCTTGCCGAGTTGATGCTCGAAGATGGGGCAGGTGTGGTAACTGAGGTGGTTGTGGTGGGATTCAAACATGATGTTGCTGCAGGAGGGGATTCTGAAGCAGCCCTTGCCTCAGACTGGCCACTGCTGCTAATGCAGGCTCCATCTTCCAATTCACCTCCAACCTTTCGCACTGACCCTCCACTTGAGCATCCATCCTGAACTAGCGCAGGCCAGGCTGATGGGTTGCTATTTGGATTAAAGTTGGTACTGCCAGTGCCTTTCCAACTGCTTGTGCCACTATTTCCACCAGCAGTCCCATCTGCTGCTGAAGGACTGGAAGATTGTGTGGGTTTGGACTTGGCTGCCACTCCTCCTCCATTCACACCAGCAGTAATCAGGCTCCAGGCCCCCCCATTACCGCTTCCTTGCGTACATTCATTGCTCTGCATCACAGAACTGGAATTTGCTGCCCCTTGTTGCAGTCCCGACGACGGCTGTGTGGGAGCTCCTGAGGCACTGGGGTTGTTACCGATGCTGCACTCGCCACTACTGCTGCTCTCTGCCGGTGATGGCACTGTCCCACTGCCTCCTTCCAACTCTTTCCCAGCAATGCTAGGCCACTCCTCCAAGTCTGACCCGTCTACGATCACTTTGTCCCAGCACTGAGTGGAGGCAGCCGCTGGCCCCCACGTGGAATTTGCATAATTTGAAGCAGCAGCAGAAGAGGAGGAAGCAGCCCCCAAATTAGAATCTAAAAAAAAGAAACAAACTCAGGGGTAGCGCAAAAAAAAAAAAAAAAAGTCGCCTACATGACCTTTCACCTAACCTATATTAATCACAACTGTCCTCTACTGACATTTTCTTTCACATGCTACGTTAAAGGATTCTGCGAAGTTCTTCTGGATACTGGCAGTATTAATTTCTACTAAAAAGAGCACAAGAGTGCAACTCCCGGGTCTGTCTTCTGTGCAGTTCCATATCCAATTTTGCATGTTATACAGCTGGTGGCACTGGGCTGTTCTTCACATTTCTATTTTCCGTTGCTGTCTTTCTGTATGCTGCTCTTTCCTCTCCTCTTTTATGGCTTGTTTCTATACTCCTGCATACTCTTTTCCTGAGATTTCTTCACACCATACCTCCTCTGTATGTATGTGTCTCTCTCTCTCTCTCCCTCTCTTCCTCCCTTTTTCCTCCTGGTATTTTGTACTCGGACCATACTGTGCCAAACATGATGGTCCACAAATCTGCACTGGCAAGCACACCCTAGACTTTAACTCTTTAAAAGGAAAATACAGTACCTTCTCCATATAACCACAACCAAAGAACAGAGTTTTAGCTAGAAATAAAACCAGTAATGAACTCACCTGTGGGACTTCCATTGTCCCCCGGGTTGGTTGTAGAGGAAGTCTGTGGGTGGCTGAGGGGGGCCGGCCCCCCACTCCCGAGCAGCATGCAGGACGGGGGAGGGGGCTGGCCCCGTTTCAACAGCACCTTGTGATCCTGCTGGCAGCGAAATCGCGGAGGCACCTCCCTGGGCATGTAGCGCTGGGCAGGGGCACTAGGCGGCTGTCCGTTCGGCAGCGCCACCCTCTTGGCATTGTTGCCACCGTTGGCGGGCGGCGCAGGGCTGCTGCCAATGAGGCTGGCGGCCGGTGGCTGGGAGGGGTTTGCCTTTGTCACCTCGGGCACTGGATTGGAAGGAAAAAATTGCATTAATAACGCATCATTCTTCTCTTTAAATGCAGAGAACATGTATCTTCTAGAGGTGTAGGTGGAAATTAAAACACTTTAGAAAAATAAGAATATTCATGCTTTTCCATATTAAAGGAGAGTAAAATAAAATGCTAAGTAGTCTGAAAAGTTAGCAATTCTTAATAAATTTAAAAAGTGACCAATATTAAAGGAAAAACTACTCTATTTTAAATTTAAGGTTGTGTCATTGTCACAAATATCCTAAACATATCCTGAGTCTTAGAATTACTACCAACAGGACATTAAAAATAACACCCTTAAACCTGACCATATACTGTAGGCTGCGGTGGGTTGGCACCCTGCCCGGGATTGGTTCCTGCCTTGTGCCCTGTGTTGGCTGGGATTGGCTCCGGCAGACCCCCGTGACCCTGTGTTCGGATTCAGCGGGTTGGAAAATGGATGGATGGATGGATATACTGTAGGTCTATGCAAACTATGAATGTTCCTAGCAAAACAGAGCAATGCGAATATGTGGCAGTATCCTTTCCAAGGTAAGGAAGCCAGTTCTCTTCCCTGATTTTCATGCGATTACTGCCACCAGTTAACAGGAATAGATGAAAACAGCTTAAAGTACTCTAAAGCACAAACTCTTAAATATGAAAATAACCAGTATCATAACTAAAATGGCATAAAATGCACATACATAGGAAGTGAAAATAAAAAGTTTTTACTTTTAAAATTAGCAAATTCAGCAATTCTATAAAACAAACAGGTTGGAATGTTCTACCAGTCCTTTGTGGACAGTGCACTATTCTATACTATGGTATGGTAGGAGAGTAACAACAACTAAAGGGATGTCAAACAGATGCATAAACTGATCAGAAAGGTGAGGCACAGTACAGTAGTGATACTAGAATCACTGGCAGAAGAAAAGGATGTTGGTAAAAATCAGAGGCCATAATAGCAAACGTTCCTAATTCTTTCCATAAGGCGTTGTCCTGGAGCACTTTTACCCATAAGCCAATTCCACCATGGTGAGCTACAGTTGTTTTTTGCCTGCAGTCATAAGACTATGCAACACCGCTCACTGTGCCAAACATCTCTACTTTTACTGGTGATGGTAAACTTTCAAATGGACAGTATTTCTTTATATATCATAATGTTAGCGTATAGTTTTGGGTCTTGTATTTATATAATTGTTCGCATTTTTTCCTTACTATGTAAATCAATTTCCCCTTGGGATTAATAAAGTATCTATATCTATCTCAATAACTATAGCAGTACTGTTCGGAATTTTAGAATGTATTCATTCTAAGAGGGCATTGAAAAAGTCCTTACTGCTAAATTCACAGAATTGCAACATTTCAAAAGTTGTGGATTATATCTTCTTGACGGAGGTAGAACGGGTCCATTTATTGTACACATTGGAACAAAAAGTAGGCAATATTTGTCAATATAGTAATTCAGTGTGTGGCAGTCACCAATAGAATTTCTCCAGGGACAATGAACACAAACCTTTGGATCACAATGAAAGATACATTAGCTTTCTGACATGTTCAAAAACATAAGTACTCCCACTGTTCTGCAGAAAGGAACACTTAAGCTCCAAGCAGCATGCATCTGTGTTTGAGACACTGGGCTTGGGTTCTCTTACCATGCCCCCTGTTCTTATATGCATCAATGGCAACAGGCACTCACCAGCCACAAACAACTCCAAATGACACATCTCAGGTAAGAAACCCTATAAAAACATCTTAACTTCACCCTCTGGATATCAATCATCACAAACCAATCAAGAAGTTGTAAAACAAACAAACACATAATTCTAAAACACACACCTTCCAATCCCGATGTTGAATGACACACTTGGCCTATGCAAAGGAACCTGGGAGCTATACTTCAAAATTCTATAAATACACAGGCACATAAGCAAAAGATGTGAGGCAACAGAGGTACTTTGCACATGGCTCCTCTGGTGGAACTGCAACCACACGTGTGGCCACCTCATTCCCAGAAAAGAAAGGGGGAAAAATACTATCACATATCAACAATGAGGTAGTGTGGAACTTGAAAACATAAATAACTCAAACTCCAAAGGAAAAAATAAGTGTTCATAGGAATAACCATAACAAACATACAATTAAATTGAGCAGAATATAACAAGATTGCATTCATAAGCACACATTAAAACACAGCAAATAACTCTCAAGCAGAATTGTGAATAGTCCAGAGAAGAGCTTTTCAATCATATTTACATTCCCCATCTGTCATATCTCAAAATGTGATTAATGTTATTCTTGAACAATGAAATGACATACCTATTACATAAGGCAACCAAATGAAAACAAAATGTGTTGGTAATTATTTTCAGCGTAACATATCAACATCAATTAGGTGCTTCATCCCTACTTCTGTCCATTAGACATTGATTGGTGTCTACTTTATAATCAATATCCCAATGCTGACTTTACATGGTCATTCACTTGCAGCTAAAAAACTACAAGTCCACTACTTGGAAATTCTGATATCTACAATAAGCTATATGTGATTAAAAACAAAAACATCACTGCTTAAAAGGACAATGTATCTCAGATGAGCAACCTGCTTCTGAACATTTTACTCTTGTTATTAATTATGCTTTTATAAAACAACTTGACACTACATTTGATGCAACTTGATTACTGGAAAATGAAAAAAACACCAATAGGAAGGAATCCACTATGGGATACCAAGTACACGGCACAGTTAAGGGGCAACAATTTTGTGATCGAAGTCTCTGGATCAGAAAAGCACATTGTGGCAATACAGAGAACAGTAAAGGTCAAATCACTGCCACCAATTTATGGTGCTCACAGAAACTGTCGTTTGTCTTACTAAATGCTGTACAGTACTCTGAAGTGCTCTTCATACCTTGTGGACTTCATGCATTGCCTGTCCATTTGAACTCTGCTTGACAGGTTAGGACAAATTCAATTTCCCTTGTAGTATAGTTTAATTGCCGTTTGAACACACACACATTTTTTTAAGACCCACCATAACAAAAGATCAAAGAAGAAACGATAAGCAGTAGGATGAAAATGGACAAAGCTGTAAACTGATGGTTACCACACATGATATTAAATTCATAATGCCACTTGTAGGCCAGTTCTTTACTAAACAAACATTCCCATATTGAGTTTCCTTAATTCAAAAGATGACCCAACAAAAATCACTTTTTCCGGTGTTAAATGTTTTGAGAGAGGTAAATGACTTTTTACTTTGTTACCTCTACTTAAATTAACCCAAAAAACAATTTTTCAACCTAACTTGAATGAAAAAGCCACATAACCACTTTATTTAAAAAGTACTTCAGACTTTTGATTTGTTTTGTGTTGTCTTAGTGACTTAAAATGCTCTTTTAAGTAACCTTGCCTTCCTTGCTGATGAAAACTGGCTGGCATTTTCTGAGATCATTCAATTTAAACATATCACTTACTCACTTTATTTGCTATTAAAACACTGAAGCAGCCTAGCTTGCAGGACTCCTATGCATAAACTACAAGTATATTCTTATCTTAAAATTGATATCCAACTATCTTTTAAGGGTACATTTTTGACATCACTGTTCTGGGAAGCTGGTAGGTACTGCTCTGCTTAAAGGACTCAGGGCTGCACTACCACTATTTGTAGATGTACTGTTATATCCAGCAAGCAAGCACTACATGCGTTTCCAGTGGAGAAATGGAATCTCCAAATTAGGTTGATTGTTCTCATCTCCAGGCAGTTGGTAGATGGGAAATTGAAGGCTTTGGATCAAATTCTTCCAAAGGAGACTAATTATTGTGTATTTATGAGATGGTGAAGTATGGTAAACAAAATAAAAAAAAAAGAAAAAACAGAAAAGCAGAGACAAATGGATACAGAGGATAACTTACCTTTAACCAGAAACAAGAAGCATAAAACCATGCAAAGTAAATTAAAGGGTCTAAATTAATATAAGCTTACCTTTGGTTTTTTGTTCTGTGACCTAAAAGGTGGAAAGAGAGACAAAAAATTATACTAAGTAATAAATATAACATTTTACTGATGCAACAATTATTCAGAAGACATCAACAGGTGAAGAAAAAAGGCCAATCTTATAAACTAAAATATTCATGTAATTTCAAAGGGATTAATCAACTCCAGGCTGGCACACAAGTCCTTTTCACATGCTTAATAATAATGCCCTAACAGAAATCAGAAGAAAGCTTGAATATGCTGCTAATGTCAAATGTGAGAGTAGGTGGACAGAATGAGACTTCTCTACTTAAAGGAAAGACCTACAAACAAATCACATATTACATTGTTTTTAGTTGTATAATTTTCAGATTTGTGAGAATATTAAGAATAAAGAAATAATACTAGCTAAAAATATTCTATAAACATTTCTACCAATGTGCTACAGGGAAACTATTCCTGGAAAGCCCTTGGGTGTCTGCAGTGCATAGTCTTGGCTGGCAGCACAAAATTTTATACCAGTCTTTGACGAAAAAACATTTTGATTTTGCTTGTATGGATCACAGATCTTTTAAACATTGACACCTAGAACCTGAAGTACTCCTCCTCATTTCAAATGACTTAATGAGTGGGTACTTTTTAAAAACACATTAACTGATGAAGTAAAAAAAGCAAAGGCATATGCACTGAATCCCTTTTAACCAGTTGTCCACTAGGGTTTTTTTTAGCATTATTGTACCTACAGAACATACCCAAAAATAAATGGCTATTACTCTGGCTATATAATATAGCAGCTGAAAATAGCTGAAGAGTAGAGAGTACAACACTTGAAATTTTTTTTAAGTATTTATATGATTAAATACTTTGTATACACCAATATCAATTAAATAAAATAAAAATGGAAGCTTCAGGGATTTCTCTCCCAAAAAAAACTGGGTTTTGCAATACATAACCAAGACATTTTATGATGGACAGCCCTGGAATCATTTTTTTGTGCCCAAATCTGTCAGGCATCATCACAGTAACAATTTTATTTTATGTCATAACTCATAGCATTGCAAAGTTATACTGTTTGGTACAAGGTGCCTTCTTGTTTGGGAAAAATACTCTGCCTTTTTGGAAACATTAAGTCTTTTGTGCCTAAACAATCTCTCAAAACATATATTGTGGTGGCAGTTAATGTTTTATTTTTTTTAGAGATAGCTAAATAAATAAATACACACACATACACATATGTACACTTTATATCAATCTGAAGCAACAAGCAAACAATTTGTAACTATTAATCATAATCTATTTTCAAAATTATTTTTCATGCCAGTCCTTGAAACAATTTGTTTACCACGAGACACAGAGACCTGACATTTGGTACACAAGATTGGGGTTTCTGTGCTGCAATTCACACATCTTCTCCTACCTTCTGTTGCAGTTGCCCTGCAGAAGTTCAGTGCCTTTTTATTCATTTTTCTTCCTGTTGTTGCTTTTTTCTTGCATTTCAAGTCTAGAATAAACTTAGTAAAAACATACATTTTCATACTAGCTTCTTCCAGTGCTGGCATAAGGGTGGAGAAAATGCCTTTCCTGGCAGTCCTGACCACAGGGAGTCAGGAAGGAAACAGTTGGAGGCCAATGACTAGATCATGACTGTGGTAACAGTCGTAAGACATATCTACCAAAAAATGCAGATCTTTAGTGATGGATTGCGGTCTTTTTTGGTTACCAACACATATAAGGGGTCTTTCAGCATATACAATACATATCAGTTCTTCTTGTCAGTTTTCCAACAATGCATTGCTTGTCCAATCACAGAGCTGCACATCTGATGTGAAACTAAGAAGGGAGTTGAGTTACCTGCCTAAGCATATCTTTGTACCAGCATGCTTTATAATCAAGCATGCAGAAGATGGTGAATTTCAACATAGTCAAGGGAAGTTAACGTGGACATATTCAATGAAACTCAAAGATGCTCCATCTCAGGTAAGTATTTCAGGTTAGTATTTAGGCTGAAATGTCATGAATGCTTTACAAAGTGTTAGATAGATAGCCATATTTGACAGCTAAAATCAAAAACTGCCAGCACCTTCTGTAAGACATGGGACATCTGCTGCTGTTCTCTTTTCATCACCTTAGTATGTGATCTGATCAGCCCAATCACAACTGTGACTGTATTTTTAAATCAATTGAATAGCAATTTCCCTGTGGGATTAATAAAGTATCTCTCTCTATCTAAAAACATTATCAGTTTATATCAAAAACATGGACATTTCTGGGGGTGTCGAAACTTTTGACCGGTAGTGTATATAAATGTTGTCCACTGTTCCTGAAGTCCATTACTCTTAGGATGCACTGTATCATTTTTAGGCCCATTGTAAAATTTATCTGAAATGTTTTACACTACGCATATTTTCATTTACAGTCTATTATGATATTTTGTACATCGATGCAGAATTGCTCAAGAAAGAATTATCATGCATCTGAATTTTTTTTCCAGCCCTCATGCAGTAGAATAAACAGACAGGTTAACAACACATAATACTAGCAGAACGGGAATTTTTCAACTGGAACGCAGCAAAGTATCTTTAAAAGTCACATAAGTCAGAACCTGATGAATATATATCAGCTGTGCGATATTTTTATATGCTTAAATTTTGAGGGTGCTTTAGTTCCAGGGCACCCACAGAGCTGGCATGTGTGTTGATTTCCTTCTCTTCAACATTCAGCTTATCCATGTTACAATCGGGACAGTCGGAGAGTCTTTCATTGCACACTTTTCTTGTTTGTTTGTGCATGAGAGGGTAGAATGTCAGTGCCTGATCCACATGATTGATGCAACCATTGTGTTATTGTAGGGTACCACAGCAAAAGGCTTTGTGACTTTCACATTTGCCATGAACATTGACAGTTGTTGCATTGTGAACATTGCTTAGAGAGCCAATTTCTTTCTTTCCTTCCACTTGATGGCAATCATTTTGCTTTTTTGCCATGCACCTACCTGCACCGCAGTGAATTTTTAAGCGACTCAAATCACTAGGCAAATAATAGTAAGTTGGTCGTACAGCACCCTATGCATCATTTTCACCATCTGTGTCAACATATGATGAGTAATTCACACTATCATCACAATCACATTATTAACTAATGGTTCAGTTTCAGTTTGGTCTAAAATTGGCTTTACAGCTTTTCATTTTCAACATATTGTGTGATTCGGCTGAAGGCTCCCACTCATAAATACTGAATTATAACAGGCCGGCAAAACACTCAAATACTCAAAGATTTTTTCTGCCAACATAATGCTATTTTATCCATTAGATGGCAGTAGTAAATACTGTCCCAAGGATTATTTGGGCTTAACACTATACATTGGATCATAATAGTTTATCCCAAGACACAGTCAGGCTTAACAGTTTTTTTTTTATATATATATATATATATATACACAATATATATATATACACAATATATATATATATATACACAATATATATATATATATATACACATATATATATATATATATAAATATATATATATATATATATATATATATAAATATATATATATATATATATATATATATATATATATATATATATATATATATATATAAATATATATATATATATATATATATATATATATATATATATATATATATATATAAATAAATAAACAGAATTCCAAGCCTGAGAGATGTTTTGGATTAACACCAAAATTCAGATAGAAGAAGTATATGCAAAGCCTACCTGTAACCCACAGAAACACACACAAAATCGGCTGTGATTACTTAACACTAGAATTACCAGAGCCTACGAAAAAACTCGTATATCCGGCCCACCTTAAATCGCTTCTTAAAACCTTTCTCACCTCTCCGCCAGCGTCTTTTGTCATCTAAATGTACTGATAAAGACAAGCTGCCAGCAGCCGGCTATTCCATCCCCCCCAACGACTTAGAACGTAAACAGGCTTTTCCCAGCTCTTGCCTTGATTGATTATCTGGGAGTGAAGTGGAGTTTTAGAGTAGAAATAATAAGATTGTTATTTGAAATACACGCATTTCATATGTGTTGCATTTCTACAGTAATCTGTGTAAACACATTGTTAAAACAGAAACGTGTTATATATTCTAGTAGCAATTGACAAAATGTAGGCATAAACTATATAATGTATGAAGCCTGAAGTCCAAATATCAAAGACACACTTTCACAAAAGATACAAAAAAAAGCCACCGCCAAAAGAACCCGCCTTAGTGTGAGACATTGATATGAATTAACTATCACTGCTTCCGTGGCGTAACAGTATCAGTTACTGACTACGCATCAGAAGGTCATGAGTTCGATCCTGCACAACTCCCATTTGAGAAGCGTTCTTATTTTCACTAATTTAGAATAAAAAGATACATTTGATTTCAGTCTGTAACAGCTGGTGTAATTTATGATATTTGTAAAGGTTAGCTTTATTTTTTTTAAATTCACTTTTCATTGTCTCAGTCGCGTTCAGGATCCATCCCTACCGCCCCCAACCTGATGCTGCGGTTTTTACATAAAGACGCGCTATAGTACTGCAGTGTATCACGATACATACGACCGCGTGTTTTTTCCCCCCAGTATTGCCAGTCCCCACGTGTTGCTGTATGCTGTTTCTTTTGTACTCCAGGACATGCAGAGGAAAGCATAGTAAAGAGCAGTAACTTCAGCGCTATATGCAATCATCAGACACTCCCCATCTGACACTGCTGTTTTCACATAAAGACGCGCCAAAGCTCTGCAGTGTACTTGTGACTGCATTGTCGTACCAATGCTTGCGAACTGAAGCGTCTGCATGCACTTTTCGTGGCATTACACGCATATTTTTTGAGCATGCCCATGTAGCTCAAACACAGGAACATATGTTGATGCAAAAGTATAACAAAACAAGTGCACTTTTATTCAAGACTATAACCGAAGAAAAAAGAAAGCAAGTTACAGTAGGCGGTTGATATGACAGCTTGCGTGGTGGAATGCTAAGAACTGCTGATTTCCATTCTGTGCTATATAACTTAACATTTGAATCTGATGATTGCATATAGCGCTGTCTGATTTAGTGTGCGCAAGAACATGCAGGTGGCCAGTTGCTGAGTGCTACAACGCACATTTTTAAAAAGAAAGAGCCAAATATATGTGACGTTTTGAAGAAATCATTTTATGACGCGAACAGTACCAATCAGAAAACATCGTCGAAGTAATGCAATATTATTTGAAAACGAACAGCGTCAGGTTGGGTGTGAAGTTATACTGGCGCTGTTTGAGTCAGATCAGAAGCTGAATAAGCTGAAAAAGCTCCTGTTCTGACTCTAAGTAAAAAAGCATGAATTAATCAACAGAAATAACCGCGATTGACATTTTAAAGTTAACGATTTACAGTGCATGCCAATTTATAAATTCAATGTCCGTTTGAGGAAAAAAAAATCACTTTCTTCAAAGCTGGGAATCGAACTCGCGTCTCTGTGGCACAGTAAGGCAGTGGTGCTCCAAGTCAGCAAACCGTCTTTATAACTTATTTTTTTCAAGATCCATAACACACAGACAGACAGAGCACTGCGTAATACAGAGACAGACAGGCAGAGATATACAAATAAACAGGGAAGGCACATGTACTGAAAGAAAAAAAAATCAACATGTGCGTTGTTTCTGCAGCACTGAATGAGCTCACCTGGTCTAACATCACCCCTCCCTCCCGATCTGACTCTCTAAGTAACAGCGCAAGTACAGACACAAATCAAGTGCATGTGTGTACTGTATAATATTAACAAAAAGAGCAGCTTACTACTGAAAACGGCAAATATAGGAGTGAGTGGGGATCGAACCAGTACTCTTGATTACACTTGGTTTGCGTCTGTACTTGCGCTGTTACTTAGAGAGCCAGATCGGGGGAGGGGTGACGTTAGAGCGGGTGAGCTCATTCAGTGCTACAGAAACAACGCACATGTTGATTTTTTTTTCTTTCAGTACATGTGCCTTCCCTGTTTGTTTGTATATCTCTGCCTGTCTGTCTCTGTATTACGCAGTGCTCTGTCTGTCTGTGCGTTATGGATCTTGAAAAAAATAAGTTATAAGGACAGTTCATGTTAATTGCAGTCTCAATTGTTAAAAAAATATTTTAAAAGGAGCATCCCACATGAAAATATAACGATCTCATTAACTGACAGTGCATACCAATTTACAAATTTTATGTCCGTTTGAGGTTAAAAACAAAAAAAAGAAGTAACACTTTATCCCCAACGGGGAATTGAACTCATGTTTGTGAAGCAGAGAAAAGCTACTTGGTCTGAGAAGCAAGTCTTAGCGTGCTACGCCACAGAAACTGTTATATGGTGTGTGAAGCTTTTGTGGAAGTGTTTATTTGATCTTAGGAACTCGGGCTTTACACATTCTACATTTTGTAACATTTATTACTAAAATATGAAAAAGTTTCTGTTTTAGCAATGTGTTTACACAGATTACTGTAGAAACTGAACACGCATGAAATGCATGTATTCCAAATAGCGATCTATTATTTCTATTCTAAAACTCCAGCAGTTCAGTCACTCCCAGATAATCAAACAAGCCATGAGCTGGAAAAACTTAGTGAACATTCTGCGACGGTAGGGGACGGAATAGCCGGCTGCTCGCTGCTCCTCCAAATCGGCACATTTAGAAGACAAAAGAGAGGTGAGAACGGTTTTAAGGTGGGCCGGATCTACGAGTTTTTTTCGTAGACTCTGGTAATTCTAGTGTTAAACATGTTAAATGCAATCAAAACCTATAAACGAGTCTGAATATTTATCAGGAAACTGCTACGTTAACAATAAGGAACAACATTTTAAAGCAAAGTACATGAATTATTCCTATAGTTAGTTCCACTGCTAGACTGTAGGAGACAGAAAAATAAATAAATAAAATTAAAAAAACCATGAAGCTGGTGGTACAGTGTGCTGAATCTGAGCTAATTCTTCAATACTGGACACTTCAGAGTAATGGGCAGGAACAGACATTGAAGGAATGATACAGTACCTAAACTACCTGACTTTACAATTAAACCAAAAATGTAATACAAGTTGCCTGAATATTTGCATTCTGCATCTTTCTTCTTTTAAGTTATGTTTATCAAGTCAGCATTCGACTAAGAGACTATACAATGCTGGTTTGGCTCAGACAACTAAAATGAGCATTTCTGACTCTGAAATGACACAAATTGTGGTCTTAAGACACTCATTGCAAGAAAATGACAATTGGAAACCTGTTTTTGCTTGCTGGCTATGGATGCTTAACATTTTTAGCAAAAACAAAACTAAACTAAAAGATCTCAAAAGCAAGAATGACTTTCAAAATGCCATGGAATTGGTTTAAAATCTGTTATTTAGAGCCAAGCAACATAAATGCAGAGTAAAAAAAAAAGTGTCCCAAAGCAGTGTGAATGGGGCTTGTTGAATACGTAGAAGACTGTAGGTTTTCACAAGGATGATACAAACTAAGGATTCATAAATACAAAATAAACAGATCTTGAAAGTGGTGTGCGCAAAAAGCGCTGTAAAATACTGCAAAATTGCATGGCATATCTAGAAGTGCACTTCACTTGACTTAAGTGCAATGCGTACTTCCCCTTTAAACCCCCAAGACAGCCTGGAATTGAAGATGTATTGAAAGAAAACACCATATACAGTGTAACACTTTACTGCTTTGCCAACCTCTTATTTAAAATTGTGCCCAAAAACTCAAAACAGGCAACTGCAAGATGACCAATGGTGAAAGGCATCAGTTTAATATAGAAAGTCAGCTCATATACAAATCAAGTTAGTCATAGATTCCTGAAAAAAATTGCCCCTTTCCTATCTCCATTAGTTCAACTGCACCATAACAGGCGTTTTATTTTTAGTAATATATACACTCCCAAATTTTTCTGAAGTCCTTAAGTTCTATACACCTGAATGCAGATCTTAACTGGGGACACCCAATCCTAAAGCACCACTACTCTACCAGGCTGCAGCACCAGAACATATCAGCCACTATAGAATTTGAAACTCCAATTGAAACACAGTTTCTCCTACCAAATCAGAGATGATAATTTTTATATGACTTAAAAGAAGAAAAAAAATCTACAGTTAACTGCATTTTTCATAACTTCACTCTTTTACTCACACACTGCAAACAGCAGAAGGCAAAGTTTAATACACACCTTCTGACCAGCGTCTTTTTTCTTTCTTTCTTCTTTCTTCCTTTTCTTGTCTTCCATGAACTACTGTTCTTGTTCAGGCTGTTTTTCGCTATGGACAAAGCACACCAAGATAGATCACTGAACATGCATTTGGAGAAAGCAGAGTGAAAACAGTGACTAGAGTGATTTATATTCCAGATGAAAGTGTAAATCATTAATACCTGAATATCTAGATACATATAGATCTAGTTACTCACACACACACTATATACACACTGTATAAACACAACATTTTACAGAAACCTTTCCAGCTAAAAATAAAACTTTGGATGTTATAAAAAAAAAAAAAATGTTGCAACTCTGGACTTTTCAGGATACATGGTAGCCCCCTCACATTATCGATTTTGCCTTTAAGACATGGAGTGGGTATTGAAAACCGGCATTAAATTGGTATCAGTTCCAGAGTTGTCAGTACTAAAATAATCAAGTTCCTGGAAAAACAATGCCGCTATACTAATTATCCCCTAATGAACACGACACCTCAGGCACCAGGCAATCACTTTTTAGTCTAGAAGTTGCGTGTATACATACTCTGATCTCCAGTCATCATGACAAATAGGCTAAAGCGCTTAGTGTGGCCTCACTTTAGCAAATGTAATGATAATGCAGCCGAGTGCATTGTGTGTAAAAAGGGGTAAAGGGGGCAACATTAGCAACCTTGTGAAACACAACATAAATGTGAAGCAGTGTAGCGTGTTTTGACTCTTCAAGACAAAGGCTGCTGAAACATACTCACACTACAGCCTCCCAGCTCTGATGCTGCTGGAATTTGCCTAACTTAAAATGCAACTGTTTAGACATCATTAAGTCAAGGTAACACTCATCATCATAAAAGTCAGTCAGTAGTTATTTACCCAAGACACACAAAGTGCATAAGTTTTAATTTGTGTTCAGACAGTGTCCGTCAAGCAGCAGCCACACCTTCGTCAGTGGATACCAGAATTCAGACACTCATCCCATTCTACATAGCTCGACGAGGAAAAACAATGAAGGAAAAAACAGCAGAATGTAACAGGGCTGAGGCGAAGTTTATTGTGAATGAATTACAGCCCTTCACCCAAGTGGAGTCGAGTTGGTTTAGGCATGCATAGCATAGCACAAATCGCTAACTGCTATGCAAGTTACCTTAAGCTTGAAGTGAGCTGTCCTGACAACAAAGGATAAGTTAATTTATAACCATAACTGTTGCCCTTTAAACCTTGAGTTACAAGGTGATAATAGCAATGTTAATGATATAATTAAAATTGGATTCAAACTGTTTATTTTATTATGCAGATTGTTAAATTGTTATGTAATTATATTTAGAATACTTTGAATTTAAAGTAAAACTCTTGTACTTATGCTAATTTATTTTATAGGTCTGGACGGTAGCTAATGAGGGAATAGCTCAGAGGAGAGAGGAAAAAAAAAAAAAAGGTAATCGGGGAGTAATGGCGTGGGTCTCGGTAAAGTTGTCGACAAAATAACTATATGTAAAACTTTTACCATAAGAAATTTGGTAACCTTAAAACAAACAGCTGATTCCAGCACAGACTTAACTGTCGGGAGAGAAAACGTGGACGTGCTGGTGATTAGACGTATTTTGTTGAGAATGCCAAACTGCTGAGCACCGGGGAGCCATCCGTGAAAGGCTGAACAAAGCAGACATAAGCGGGCATTGGAGTTCATCTTCACTGTTGGATGTTGTTGCAGCTGACCAACTATCACAGCCAACTTGACACTTTCCACTACATATAGGAATGTCTGCTTGCTTCCGCTGGGAAGTCAGTCACCAAGTAAAGCTGCAATCTCAAGCAAGTACCAGGCCGGCAAAGTTTACGTGTGGTAGCATTTACATGACTTTCTTCTTTTGCTGGCTTAAGTATAATAAGAGCATTTTACTTATTTTTTTCTTTATGCTTTCAGAGAAAGAACTGTGGAGTAAACAAATTGCTTTCTGGTCTTAAACCTACTGAATTTATGATTTTGTATGGGACCTATACTGTATATGAAAATACAAGTTCATGCAATTAAACTAAACAATTGAGTTCTTGTGTGTTTTTGATAATTGGCGTAGCCATAAAGGGGAAAAGAAGGCAGGGATTTAGCATGTGGCTGAAGTATTATTAAATGTGGTTTAGTAACAAGGGGTGCAATTCATGGTAATGTTAAGTAAATTATTGAGTTAACTGATTAACATATTAGTTTTTTTTATTATAGTATGAGTTCAGAAGATTATAATCTTAAGATTTAATAGTTCACTAGATTATTAACATAGGTTCGTTCATTAAAATATAGTGCTGTGTATAACAAGGTCATGTTAAGATTTATCATTTGAAAGAAAAAAAAAAAAACTAAACTTGGATCAGCTCCATCAGTAAAAGCTATGGGGTGGTACATAAGCAATGCAAAAATGAACAAAATTAGTTCTCAGTTGTAAAAAAACATTTCTTCAGCTGTAGGGAGATGACGACATCCCTTATGCCCAGTTACCACCCCTCTTCAAGAGACACATTATCTCACCATATTATGGAGAGTGGTATCAATAAAAGAATCAATAAGTATCGGTATCGAGACGCAGTACTGATATTGGTATTGATAAAATCCTAATGATGCTCATTCCTACTTAAGATATTGAAAAGGTTTGTTTTTGCTATAATATCAATTATGTACATCTACATACAAGTAACTGCATCTGGAAGTAAAACAATCTGACAGTGAGGTTAAATTCTGCCTGTCTATTAAACTGAACAACATATCTCAAAGCAAGTATATCAGGTGTTGCAATGCAGTAAGCCAATAAAGCTTTCCAACACAAATTTAAATTAACCATATAAGACAACCAAGTTTAAACTCGAGTTAACTGAGCAGCAGTTAATTATTAACAAATGTTATCCCACATATCCTAAGGTTATTTTATACGCATTCAGTAAACAACTGGTTCTGCACCTACATATAGGCTATAAACAAATGTCTGGATTAATTTTCTTCTGACCACTATTCACAGGTGGTTTCCATTTAAGAAACAGAACCAAACATGCAATGCTTCAAGTGTGATAATTATGTTATGTGCTATAGAACTGCAAATCTGATACCAATTGGACAACATGCTGCTTAAAACAGTCACTGCATTTACCAGTAGGGAATACAGTAGTAATCAAATCTACAGCCACCACTTTTTTTTCTTTTTTAAATTTTGCATGTCTCAGAAGAAAGGTGTTGGGCACTCAAATTTGCATTCACAGCAGGAGGCGTCCAAGATTCCTGTGCTACGCTACTTTAGCAGGAATGTGCTGTAGGTTTGGAAATGCAGCCTGATCAGTGTGTCACACACAAAATTTGAATGAGTGCAGGTAAACGCGTAGCACTGCACCATTTTGTTGCTCGCAGGCTTCAAGTGCCCTAAGTTGAGAGCTTTATGCCAATAGGGCATCATGATCAACAAGACAAAACTCCTGCACCCCAAACTCACACACCATTCCCCCACCACCCCATGTAGATGTTACATGGGTAGATCAGCTAATTACTTGTAATCCACTAGCGTTTCTCGAACAACCCCAAACTACAAAGAGGGGTTGGTATCACACATTGGTGATTTTTGCAATGGTGATATGAACATTTAAGACATTGCATAGCCCTAAACTCAATCTTCCGAAAATAAATAAATCCACCATTTATAACAGGGGGACAAAAACACATTGAGTGAAAAATAAAAATGTAAATACTGATCAATCAGGGCACTGGTATTATTAACCATCAACATTTAGTTTTAGTTCTCTAGTTAATGAAAATGTGTTGAGTAGGTCTGATGAAGAATACAGAACAAAAACAAGCTCCCTGTTTCCATGTGTGTAACAGCACTGTTTAACAGGTATATTATTACCCAAGAGAAGAATCCCATCTACATTGACTGTATCCAAGCAGAAGGTGTTTTCTTTTGTGGACAACATATATAATATATATATTAAAAAAAAAAAAAAAAAAAAAAAGTGTTTGCAGTTTGAGAAAGTAGTTTCCCATCATCTAATTGTCAAAATACATGCATGCCTACTTCCCAATTGCCTGTCACTTTTGGGTAGCATATACTGCAAGATGTTCCTTTCCCAATATTTGTCTTCAATTTTCAGAAAAGAGCCCATAAAAACAGAGCACCCAATGTGATTAACATGATTATTATCCATTTCCTTCTCCAAATGGGCTGTCCACAATTAGGCATCCATATGCATTTTTTAAATCATATTATGTTGAGAAATGGTTGCTTTTACCAACACATCTGAAACAAAGTGAACTGTGCTCATTATTAGACATAAGTAGCAGTCACAGTACCATTTTTGCAAATCTGATCTTCTTTAATCTGTTCTCTCATATAAGGTTGCTTGAACAAACAATCCTGTTATCTTCAAGCAATGCCATTTTAATGGTTTTTCAGTGTTTGCTTCACGCCACTGCTGTATAGCCCAAATTAGATACTGGCCAATGGTTGTGTAATCAAGATCAAAATAATAATAAGTCTTTGCATTTATACAGCGCTTTTCTCACTACTCAAAGCGCTCGGCAATTGCAGGTTAAGGGCCTTGATCAAGGGCCCAAAAGAGGAGAGTCTCTATTGGCATTTACGGGATTTAAACCGGCAACCTTCCAATTGCCAGTGCAGATCCCTAGCCTCAGAGCCACCACTCCGCCTATAAAAATAAAATAAACCACTGCCTATTTAAAACTTAGAAGGGAACATAAAACAGTCTAACAAGCAGCTCTCTTCCAAAGGCCATACTGACTATGCCTCCCATTCATATTCAAAAAGTTATTTTCAAAGCATTAAATTAGGGGCAAGCACGTCATCTTGGCTCTCAGGGAATTTTATTACTTCCTAATGTAGAAAATAACTGCAGAATCATATGTGCAACTATCTCTATGCATTTAATTTAAAAACAAAAATCCTTTATTTCTATTTGTCATCTTTTTTTCTGCAGGAGTAACCCTATGCTTCTGTTGATGGAAAAGTGGAACCATCACTTTTCAGAGGAATATTTTTGGTCTTCAAGAAATGCAGATTTTTTTGAAACCTTTACCTTCAAGAATACTGACAAAGTTTTCTCTTGAACCTGAATGATGTAATATTAATTAGCTGTTTTGTGCTATCGTGTTTCCATGATATGTAGTCTTTTAATTTCAAACATTTTCTTATACAAAGCCAAGTCTCTGAAGGAAAGTGAGATGTGATAAATACTCTTTTTGAACATATGGCAGTTTCCATGTTTGTCACTATTTTATATGAATGTATATCAAAATAGGCAATGCAACTTAAATGTATAAGCATTATTTTACATTACAAGTTCGCATGCGTGAGGACATACCTTTAACTTAGAACCCTTCATATTAATTCTGAACATTTAAACTAAAACACAATAAAAATATATTTTGGAACTAATGCAAAACTCTTTCCATTAATACAGAATACAAGGTATGTAGGAATATCACTTGTAAAAAATAGGAAACTGTCTTTTCGAAAGTAATTTACTGTTTAAACTGCCTTAAAAGGTAGAACTAAATTTTTATAATTTAAGGTAAAAGCCAAAATGTTGATGATCATCTGCAATAGCAGGAGCATGTTCATGTGATAAAAGCTCTTAACCCATGGCTGGCTATGGCTTTGGTAAAACATGAAAAACTGAAGTCTTTATTAGGATTAGGTATTGCTGCTGCATTCCAGCATTAAGTGCACAATATATTGCTACCAATGAAAGATTTCTAGTGAGCTTTATGATGGGTAGATAGCCTAAAGATGCACTTCCTAAATTGTTAATTGCAATGAGATTGCAAAATTCACACACAGAATTCTTTCCACATATAAAGTAAACCAAAGGACAAAGAACCTTGCCTGGTTAGCAGAGAAGGGTTGGGCGGTGCAGCACACAGCTCCTTACTACAAAGGCAAATGCTTCAGAAAAAAGCAGCTTCTGTTAACAGCAACTAAGGCTTCTGAAAAAGCATTTTCTGCTTTTACAGCTGCACTGATTTCTAGTTCTACTGCTCCCATCTTCATGCTAGACTGAAACATCTGTAGAGTATAAACTTAAGAGTTATGTCTTGAAAGAGGTTGTCACAATAAATATTAGTAGAAGCCCAGCCAAGTGTACAAATTACAATTAAATTCTTACTTGCATATCTCACAAACACCTTTAAGAGAAGCATAATTGTATTGTCTGTCACCACTTTTGGTTATGCACAAAATGAACAACAAATGCCCAAACTTCTTTCAACTATTCAGACTGACTGCTTAATGGGGAGAGAAAACAGTCTTTGTTGTGGAGCGCCTCTGCCTTATTTGGTTTGTAGCATGCACTGAACTCTTCCACATGTTCCCGTTCCCAGCTGATTTCAAATAATGCAATAAAACTAAGAAAAGGTTTCTGAATTGTAATTAGTTAGTTCTGCCGTGCAAAAAAAGACAATGCACACTATACAAGTATAGCCAAATAATAAAACAAAAACCTACTTTAGTTTTAGATATACAGTGTGTATGGATCCTTTAAGAATATTTCATCCAAAATGGTTCTTGCAAAAATATCAATGAGTTACAGGAATATATTAATGCTTAAGTATTTTAAAAGAAAAAAAGTGTCAACATAAACTGATACTCTTCTAAGAAGTTCTTTATAGAGCACTGCAAAAATGAACTTGTGCATTAAATAGATGATGACTGAAAATGTTGGCTAATGGCACATCAAAACTTCATTTGTAGGCTTAAAACTAATAGTTTCTTGGACATTTTTAAGACGACTTCTGAGAAACCTGTAAAGAAACTTTGACCCTAATGGCAAAGACGTGTACACACCACAAAAGTAAAATCAGAATATGTGTGTAATACAGTGGTAAATATTTTTTACTGTAGTGCAGAACATTCTCAGAATAAAGATGATTATTTTCAACTTTCAAATTACTACTGGTGTTATCGCTATGGCAATGAATAAAGAAAAACTTAAAATTAATTAGATCTTTAAGTTTTATTAAAACTTAGTAATTACAGGTTTTACAATATCCAAAGTCCAAAAATCAAAACTTCAATTTAAAATATTGGTGAACGGAAATAAATCCCAAGGAAAGAACACAATTTACAAATACTTATGATGGAACCAGAAGCAACATAAGAAAAACCTCATTAAAATTAAGATTAGAAACTAACCAAAACACACACACACACACACACAGAAACCTCATCCTTGATGGAAATAATACAGCTTAACCGAAAATTGACTTTTGTTGGTTCCACCCTTAGAAGACAGTCAGCTAACCAACACATCACTGACTTTATCAGAGACTTGCATGTGCCTCATGTGACTCTTCTACCTCTGCGATATCTGGTCTGGGTTGTTAGGCTATTCTCCACCCAACAGCTGGTACATGTGATTTTTCGGGCGTCCTTTAAAAGTAAGGTTCAGTCAATATAAACTCACGAAAGCATTCAGAGGAATGAACAATATTTATTTCCTAACAACTAAAACAGCAGGACATCACTAAAGATTTTTTTTGTAGTGTAACTACACCGGTGTTCTGGAGAATGAAAGCGGATGCATTATTTGGATTATAATCTAACAGTTTAGATGCTGGACGGTCATACCATTAAATAAAACAATGTGGAATGAAGAACAGCTCAGAAAGCATTATCCTCAGTTTATAACAGGCGACATGGCCATGAAATGCTTCATGCTACAGTAGTTTCCATTTCCTAACATGTTCATAGTCAACAATAAGCTGAATAAACTAGAATCAGTCCACATATTATTAATAATGTGGCGCTATATTAAAAAAAAAAAAAAAATTCTATAAATATATATATATATATATATATATATATATACACACACACACACTAATACTGGCTTAGCCTCACATCGTGCTATAAAGGATTGGCATATAAAAAGGCTATACAGAGAAGCATATATTGGGTTTTCTTAATTTGTTATCTTGGATTAGTGGGGAAAAGACTTCAGCTGGCACTAGTCAAATAATAACAAAATGAAGGGAAGTTCACTGGAAGACATAGTAAAACATAAAAGGAAACATTTAACAAAAATTAGTGAACATCCATCATGCTTAAAGATTGTTACAATGAAACATTTAGTCTAATTGGTTTACAGATGAAGTCAGCTCAATAAAGACTTGAAATGTCTCAATTTATCAAAAAGAGAGATATGCATATTTCCTATATTCTACCCTGTATTAGCAAAAATGAAGCATAACTGGAGAAAGGGAGAATCTATTAATGACTGCATCTACATAATCAAAATCAATTATGTCTGGGTTCCATACATGTACTACATACAGGTAGGAGCCAGCGTGTATGGCTGCACTTTCACTTTGATTACATCACTTTGCACTTGCAGTGAACCTGGTTTCTGAAATAATCAACATATCAACATGAGATTATCAACATATCCCACAGCCCAGAATCTGATTAAGCATGTTTAAAGATGCATCATCATCTATATATACCCAGCAACATCAGCTCAAATAAAACATTTCTACAAAGTAGTCTGACGCGCAATTTTGTAAGCTTTCAGTCTTGTATTTACCTATAGTCTGAAATATTACAAACAGTGCACACAGGAAACTTTAAATGTCACTATAACATAAGCAGAATTGGGAGGAGTATGGGTAACAATAATGGCATATTGCAGGAATTCACTTACAAAGAACTTCTGAGAAGAGTCACAAAAGAATGAGCTAAATGCTTAGAAGTTACTATAACCAGTTTATAGCAGGCTTCGGATTATTAAAGGAGAGAGCATTACGAGTGTTTCCTGTCCGATTTTTGTCATGCTCACTGCAAAAAGTACAATAAAGGCTCCATCTATGAGATTTTATAATAATGGTGTTCGGCCTCACTTGTCGTAATTTCTAGAGAATTTCTGGTCACAGAAATGTAATGCCTAAACAAAATAAAATTCTTCCATTAAGCATATTTGGTATAAAACAACCTATATCTGTTAATTGCAAATAAAACAAAGTGCAGCAAAAGATTAAAATTAGATCAAAAGAAAAAGCCAGTGTCTCATGCACAGAGAGGAGTGAAAAAAACACAAACAAAAGCTTCTGTGAAGACTCAAGTGATCACAGAAAACCACTTCCTAAAATATGCTGCCAAAGTAATGTATGTACAAATCACCTGGCTGCTCAACACATCTGCTCAGAAACAACCGGATGTAGGTTTGTTTAAGAACGTTCCAAGTACAGAAAGCTCCTTATGAGCATGACATAGAAGTAGGTCACTCACTACCACCTACAACTGAGCAAAAAACCTAGGTCAACTTAACAGTTCCAATAAATAGTAAACATAATAATAAAACATCCCAAACTAAACACAAGTCATGTTCCTAGAATTATGTTCCAGAAAAAAACAGGTCAGTTGCACCATATGCAAGCATTCTAACAGAACATCATATAGTAGTATGAGTATGTATTATTTAAGTACATATAACCTACATAATTAGAAAACAAACTGGGTGGAGAGGGGAAATCTCATTTATAAGCAGATGAACCGAGATTTATGTTTCTTATAGTGAGAAAAAACATAGGCTTCATAAAAAGCCTGAACAAACTGCTATTAAGAGAATGTTGCTAAAATCTAATTTACCCAACTATTAGCCACATGAAAAAAAAAACAAAGTAGTGGTACTACTTTTGATAGAATTCTTGTATCAAAAAACACAAACAAACCAATCCAATCTTAGACAGGGATGCTCCAATCAGGATTATTAAGGCCAATACCAATCACCAGCTTCATGTTACTTGATCGGCCGATTCAGATATGAGTTTTCTATTTTTTTTTACTTTTTACACTAAGCGCCAGCATAACAAAATGCATAGAAGCCTTATGAACTATACTAAAGTGTATTTTTATAATTAAACTAAAAAAACGACATGAGTTAACTGTTCATTTTTTTTTAACAAAATTTCGACTCATTGTTCAAACGACCAGAAAAATATCAAAATAAATAAAATCTTAAAATTCATACTTTATCTAATACATATACAAATATGTATACACAACACATATGGCATTGAAGAAAAGGCTTCTCATAATTACAAGCGGTTATATTGTTTAATTTAAAACAAGGCTTAATTAAAAAAAGTAGTTTTCACCAATTCTCTAACAAAAAAGTGCATCTATATATATAAAATTCTTTTCATGTTTGAAACGGAAATTACGTATGAGTGTTTGAAACAGAAATTACGTATGACCACAGGGGAACAGGAAAAACATTCTTAATAAACCTGATTGCTAAGAGAGCGAATGGTGACATAGCTCTGGCTGTAGCATCATCGGGAATCGCTTCTACATTATTAGATGGAGGCCATACAGCACATTCGGCATTGCAATTACCATTAAACCCGCTCACGATTAAAATCCAATTTGCAACATACGCAAGGGCTCTGGAAAGGCAAAAAAGTCTTGCAACATTCAAAGATAATAGTTTGGGATGAGTGCATCATGGCACATAAAAGAGCTTATGAAGCCTTGAACCGAACAATGCAAGATCTCAGAGATCCTACCAAAATAATGGGAAGTACTGTCATTTTACTCGCAGGAGATTTGTCAAACATTACCAGTTATTTCACGAGGGACACCAGCAGATGAACTCAACGCGTGTTTAAAATCCATGCTTCTCCCACGGTCAGTTATATGTCGTGTGTTCTCGGGTAGGTACACCAAAAAATTTACTTTTATGCACGTAATGGGCAAACAAAAAATGTATACCCGAAAGCACTGCAGTAGTACTCAATGTATCTTTACTTCTTAAATGTTAATGTTTTACTGTTTAATAATTTATACGCTTCTTACATGTTGTTCAAATTTTTATCAGAATACCAGTAACGGCGCACTGCATCGTGCTGTGAATACACTTGACTTGAGCTTTCATAGTATTCACCCTCTTTCTCTGTACGTTTAGCATTCGTTTGCTCAGAGGTTGATGTGCCTGCTGCTTCCTGAGCAGCTCTTCTTTACACCACCCTAGCGGCCCGCTGCTTCTCTTTCGTCAGCATCTTTTCGCGTTAAAACTGATTGTTAGTATTTGTGTTGCAATTACTTAGTACATTTACTTTAACCTTTCACTTAATCTGGCACTTAAGTCTTCAATCTGCCTCAAGAATGATTAGCGAATGTGGTAGGGAATGAGAATGGTGCCCATATGCATCCGCCGCCCTGCTGCACGCTGCCGAGAGTTGATTCTACAATAAAATAAAATAAAGATAAAAAGAGTAATAAAATCATCACCCCGAAAGCGGATAGTAGACGTCATGTAGTATATGTGTACCAAATTTCAAGTCAATAGGTGAAACGGTTTGCAAGCTACAGGTGATTTAAAATCCTGGACAGACAAACGAACAGCCACAATAGTGTATTATAGAAGATTTTATGGTTTAATAATTTATATTTATATGCAATGTGCTTCTTATATATTACTTCATATTCTCATATGATAATGTTAATAATGTTGTTTATATTAATTTCTATGTTATTGTAAGTGCTCTTTATTTGTTGAAAAATAAAATTGGCAATTAAACTTATTTTGATAAATACTACATTTTACTTTTTTCCCTTGCACTCAGTGAGCGAAGCCACTGTGTAATCAGCTAGTGTATAAATATTTTTCCCCCACTCACAGTCAATTGATATTGGCAATTAAACACTGCTTAAATGTAAATATACTTGTACTTACAGGTTTTAATTTAAATAATTGCACTACAGTTTTTTTTGTTTGTTTTTTTTTAACTGTTAAAGTACACATTTACTATATTTATATAGGTGCGTGTTTATTTTAAGTGCAAATGTTCACAAGTTGCTCATCAAGAAGACTTACAAGCACAATAGATTTATAAGTAAAAGACGCACTTGCTGTTAAGCTAACACGCCTATTGCTTACTAAGTGGCAATTTCAAAATTGTTTTCATCTTTTCATTTTCCAATTAAAAATGTAAGCTGCTGCATTTAAAAGAAGCTTGCTGTCCAAGCTGAAAGTGTCCATTTTAATTAAAAAAACAAAATAAAAAGGTCTGAATTCATTAATGTAGCTTTCCCTGCCATTTGTCTAATTGCGCAAGACGACTTCTCCAATTCTTTTTTCTCACTGTATTACTCAACTTTCTTTAATGCAAAGGCTACTCCAATCATCCCTCGCTCTCTGTTGATGCTACAGAAATTTTGCTGGAGGGAAAAACTAAATAAATAAAAAACACACACCCACACACATCTGGCTCAACTACCATAATACATCATTAGTAAAGGAACATACAACTAAATTACTGCTAATATTAGAAGAGCAGGTGCAGAAAAGATAGATTTTTTTGTGATCAGCCAAATTACAGATCACTGAGTCTTTTGATGTAAATCAGTCCATTCAGATCAGCGACCGATCGATTGGAGCATACCTAAATTAGCTTTCAGTCATATATGATGTATGCCGTCTGAATTTTTGAATCATTTGGTTTTCAATTATTGGATTCCACATACAATTGTCAAATAATGCATTGGAGGCAATGGGCAAAAACAGAGAAAGTCAGCACAGGAAGCAGACTAAAACACTACACTCCTCTTGACACACTATTTCTAAACTGCAGGAAAAGCTTCAACCAAACACTACGAATAATGCACGTGATCTTGGAATCCAAGTACATGAGACATAAAAATGACAGGTATTTTAAGAGGAGTGAATTTTGCTGCAATTTCGCCCAACAATAAAGTAAATCACAATAGAATAGCTACCTGTGTTCACTTCACTCAAACAATTTTATTTTATTGATAGAGATAGATAGATTGAGATAGAGATAGATAGATACTTTATTAATCCCAAGGGGAAATTCACATACTCCAGCAGCAGCATACTGATACAAAAAATAATATTAAAGATTGATAATAATGCAGGTAAAAACAGACAATAACTTTGTATGATGTTAACGTTTACACTAGCTACACTGTGTACAGTTTCCACAAGGTGTGCTGGTTAAACATGGTGCTATGTGAGTTAAACAATCTTCTGCTTGACTTGAAATGAGGAAAGCTCCCTTACTGCAAGCCATGGAATTGGTATCAAGCTCATCAAGGAACAAGTTTCACAAAATTATTAAGGCGGCATTTTAATGATGGGATTACACAAATGATTAGCAGCATACTTTTACATAACCAGGATTTACCTGATGTGGATATATGAAAGAAGTTAATACTTTCCAATATAATGAAAACTTAATATTAAAAAAATACAGTCCCAAGTAGGGTTGTCATGATACCAAAATGTTAAACTTTCATAAGATACTACTGTATTGAAATTTGATACCATTTTCAATACAGTATATAATGTAACTCAAAAAAATAAAATTGCAAATCTTTATACATTCACATTTTTACATTGATGGAAACAAAGAAATTTTAGCCATTACAAGAATAAATACTTCAACTAGTTCAAACTTCTGTAAAAGGCAAGAGTAAAGCTCTGCAAATAATAAAATGTAAAGATAGTTAAATGCAAAGTTTTTTTTTTTTTTTTTTTAAAAAAACACTGATGAAAATACTGTTACTAAGGTAGTATGTACAAAGTATAAAAAATTAAAATATGAAACATTCAATTATCATTTAGAAACATTTGTAACAAGCATTACAATCTTTTGTAAACTATATACAGTGGAACCTCGAGATACGATCACCTCTGTATACGAGAAATTCAAGATATGAGGAAAGTATGAGCGAAAAATTCAGATCTAAATATGAGCATTGGCTCACGTAACGAGCCAGGCTGTGGGTATAGGTCGCGGCTTAGCGAGGGGGCGTGGTAGCAGTAGCGAGCCGCAGGGCGATCTGCGTTTCTCACCTAAGTGCACAGGTGGGAAACTGCCCACATCCATGATTGTTCCTGTGGCTGATGGGCTGCAGCTGCCATGTCCTCCCCGCATATATAGAGAAGCGCGAGCCGGTTAAGGGGGAGAAGAAGTAAAAGAAAAGAGAGAGGAGAGAGAACGGAGGTTGCAGGAGGAGGCAGGAAGCAGCAGCAGTAGGAAGTCGGTGCGGGAGAGCGAGCGAGTGCAGACTCGCGTGTAGCTGAACAGTGAGCTGAACAGGCGAGCCAAACAGCTGAAGCAGGGCGGTGTAGAGAAGATCAGCTGCATTAAGAGTGTCTCGCCTGTTGCAGAGCCCGCATGGGAGAAGCAGGTGAGACGCTGACGCTAACAGAGAAGAAGCACCGGGGATTGTCATCTGTTTTTTAAAGACTGCTTCCCGTTGACGTTTTAACCTCGTGTTAAAGGATTGTTATTCTTGTGTATTTTAAACCTCCACTTCACAACTGTTTTAAGGATTATTTATTTAAAGATTTATTGAATACTCTACTGCACTTTGGACACCGGTTTTGATTCTTTTAATAATCAGTTATATTATTTACCAGTGTTGTTTATTAAAGGTAGACTACAGTATATATTATTTATCAGTGTTATTTGTTAGGAAAATTGATTTTTATGTTAATATTTTTGGGGTGCGGAACGGATTATCTGGATTTCCATTATTTTCAATGGGGAAGTTTGTTCTAGATACGAGAAATTCGCTATACAAGCTCAGTGCTGGAACGAATTAAACTCGTATCTAGAGGTTCCACTGTACTTAGAAATATTAAAACAAGCTTTACACATTCAAAGACAAGAACAGCAATGTAGTAAACTACAAAAAACTGTTCAGAAAATCAACATACAAACATATCACTAACACACTTAAAGGTTTTGAATAAACAGAATCACACAAATAATCTATGTCTTTATAACTTCCAATTCCCCCCGCCCCTCAAGAAAGACTACCCTATCAATGTGATCTTCTGTGAAGTGTGATTCAGTTGTCCTGCAAATGAGTCCTGACATACTAATTACACACTATGAGGCACAGGTGGAATATGTGATTCTATGAAAAGTAGAAACACTATTTATATAACTGAGCACTGAAAAATTATAGCTCCTTACATTATATAGTAAATGTGATTTAATACAATTTTAAAATCAACCACAATAAAAGAATGTAACACATTATGGTAGCGCACTTCGCAGCAAGGAATTAAAAACTGAGGGAGGGACTGTGCTCTACTGCCAAATACTGCTGATGCAGCAAAACAGAACTGTCCTGGGAGGTAAAAATAATTGCAGACGCCCCCCATCATGATGTATTAAATGGTTGCCTGACCTAAAAAAAAAAAAAAAAACCTGTTGAAAAAATAAATGTCTCATCCCTACTTTAAATGCAACAGATTATAGGTTACCTATACAAGTATAAATAAGATACCTCTCAAAATTTTTTGTACTGATATTTGACAATCTTTCATGCATTTGGCTGATATTATGTAGTACCAAATCTTACATCTTGCATACAGAGTTGCATGTATCTTGTAGCTTTCTGTCCCCAATTGTCATGAAGTCAAAGTATTTACAGACATCACTCTAGCTGCCCTCTTTATTAATTAATCACGCTGGTAAAAACTGAAGACAGTGCTGAATATAACATCTTATTAACACCTACAAACTGAGCCATGCCAAATGACAGCCTACAAAGCCCAACTTTGAAAAGTCAGACCAAACTGGAAATGCTATTGCAATATTTGTTGTAGAACTGAAACTATCAAAACGGAGTACTGAAGTAATTTTAAAATGTTAAAATTGATACTTACCGATACTTTTTATAACCCTAATTGCAAGATTAAAAGACCACTGTAAACATAACCATAACAGTACAGATTTACATAGAGCTGTCATCTGAGATTCTAGTGAAGCTTGTTAACCTGCTTAGCATTAGACCAAAGCATCACTTAGGCTGTAAAAACAATGCTAAAAGAGTTACTCCAAAGGAAGGCATGTCTTGCGTAAGCATCAGGTCCTAGTGTTACCTGGACAACGGTAGAGATGCGTCTTCTCCTAGACTCATAATGCTGTTTTGTAAGAAACGCCTCTCATCAGCAGTGATGATGAAGTGAATCTGTCTTTAGGCAGTTAAACAAACAGTCAGTGAAACCGAAAGTGATTGAGGGAATCCGAAATTGGCACTCACATAACTCACACATGTGCAGTGTGTTCATATTATTGTTATAATTCATTATAATTATTTATATCATTATACTTTTTACACTTCTGAATTTTAGTTTTTTTGTACATTTCACAGATGAGATTTAATAAAAATGTCATTTTTCAAGCCAAAAAATGCAATGCTTTTTTTTTTTTTTTTAAATGCAATTCTAAGGAGGTTCTAAATTACAATATCAGAATGTTCTAACTACAGTGTTTGTGAAGGAGATCACTAGATAATGATGTACCAGAAGTAAGAGACTGCAAGTTGCGCCAATCTATCTATTATAAATAATAAAAAAAAAAAAAAAAAAATCTTTGGGAGGGAGACGAGACGTAGTCTTCTTGGAAGACAATTTTAAATCCCATGAGAGACACTAACTTGCTCCTAGCTCTTAAAACAGTGACAGGCAACAAGCAAAACATGCAGTTCGCCAGCAGCAGAAACCCAGCAGATGATCTGACCACTTCTCCTTGTGTTCATTCAGCCACCTAACATCCCCCCGACCCCCCCCCCCCATAAAACACATGAGCGGGCAGAGACGCGAAATGGCAGAAGGACATCTGCTGTACAGGCTTTAAAATGATCGACGGCAGCGCGACAGCAGCAGCAGTAGAAAGACAGCAGATGATCCAACGGCATCTCCTTAGCATGCGTTCAGCCGCCCTCTACCCCCCCCCCCCCCCCCCGCCAACCTTCCACCTTTGACAAAACGCGAGCAACGTTATATGTCCTGCAAGATAGAGATTTAACCACACCCGGGGCCAGAAATAAAGGACAAGTATTGTTTTTTTAATGTCATGCGAAATAAGGCAGTGAGACATCATTTAAAACAAGTCCACAGACGTCTAACCTAGCAGATGTTGGATTGCTGTTGGCAGACATGTTTCATGAGCTCCCAGCTCTTAAAACGACGACAATGGACAAGCAAAACATGCAGCTCGCCAGCAGATGACCCGACCACTTCTCCTTAGCGTGCGTTCAGCCGCACCCCCTTCACAACGCGAGCAGCAGTATACGTCCTGCAAGAAAGATGTAACCACGCCCGGGGCCGGAAGTAAAGGACAAGTATTGTTTTTACAAAAGTTTTAAAGTAAAAGTGAAAATAATGCATATGTAACAATTTCCATGAAACTAACAATCTCTTTAAATTGTATATCCGGTAAACCAAACCCGGGGGGTGGGTGAACAAAGCAAGCAGGGGGCAAAGCCCCCTAATTTAAAAAAAAAAAAAAAAGTGTGAAGGAGCAAGACAGACAAAATACAAAGTTATTAGCAACCATCAAATGTAAACAAATTCTTCAGTAAAAGGCAGGAACTGTTACACCCATGTACGAAGCTCTAAGATGCAGAATTAATTAAATCACAGAGGCATTACTAATCATGCGTCTTATGCCTTACTATTTATATCCACGAAACCAAACTGCTGGCTTCACTTTTCCTGCATTACATGATGCTGTAACTCTACACTTCCTCTTTCAAATCAGAACACACTTGTAGCTTTTCTTTAACCAGTGAAAGGAGACCCAGCAATATTAAAAATGTTTAAACATAAGTTGGGGAGAAGAGAGGCTTAAATAAGCATTGTAGCATGTCAGGGTGAAAGTTACGACAGCAAAATGAACTTAACCTTTAATACAGACTTCAACCTTTCAAAATCTACATGAGCTTAAGTAAACTGGTTGATAAATAAGCAAGTTGACACAGGCCATTCTTTAAAATGCGACACTCTGCTTCTGTCTGTACTTGTAGCCAGAGTAAAGAAAAGAGAAAAACTAATAGTTGCATTTAAATTACAATTTTGGATTTGGATCAAATGTTCTTTCTTGTTTGGAACTACAGGTGCAGATCACGCTGATGCGATAACATTCGATCTGTCTGGGAATGTAAATGTTTGACCAATGAATAATGCAAGAGACTACAAATATTCTCGTTGAATCTTTGCTGTAATTCTTTGGTGTGTGGCAGTGGAATATATACAATCAGAGTAGGAGATAATTTAAGAGGCAATTTTTGTCCTCACCAACTGAAATTAAGAACATTTTATAAACAATTTGGAATATTTTGTGAAAGACAAAAAAAGTGTTTAAATTGATCACAGTAGTGCATAGCATCTTTAATTTCAACAAAAACAGAAGCAAAAATTACAAATGTATTAAAAAATTAAACAGATTAAATTTCCTCTCTCATTATATGTAGTACTAGGGTGTTGTACCGTGTTAGCCATTATGAATGTAGAGAAAAGCCATATATATATTTATATGAAATTAGTCAAAATATAAGCAATATACTAAAATAAAAATTTGGATGAATTGTGTACATTTTAATATGGGAAGGTTTAGTGTAATCAGTGCACATTTTCAGAAATTTTCATAAGGACATTTTCATTGTCGTCACCAATGCTAACATTAGCCAGCCTGCTGGCTAGCTGATTTAACCCATTCATAAACCATTATCAAAGAGATTAACCAACATTCACCATAAGCAAATGCATGACGCTTTGCCGACAGCTGATGAAAACAAGTGCATTTTTTAACATTTCACCTGCCCTTCATAAAATTTGCTTAGGACTCCTGCTCTGAAGCTACTGCAAAGGAAACTTCAAGTTTTTCAGTATATTAGAAGTATTTTATCAGCACTCCTGTCTACTTCAAGCCAACCTAAATTTTCAGTGAATAGTAGCTTGACTTGGTTAGCAGTTACAGACTACTGTGTTGAAGGTACTGTATTTTATTTGGGTAAGTAGATGGTTGAAGGAATGAATGATAAAATTTTAATTGTATATCAGTCATGGTATAATTATTTTTCCCAAACAATGATTTTACAATATAGGAATGTTTCTTGAATAATTCCAACAGATTTTTTTTTTTTTTTTTTTTTTTTAAAGTACTGTAAGACTTGAGTATGTTTAATGCCTGGAGTTAACTATTAGATTCTTATGAACTGTTGGTTCAAAGCGAGAGAGTAACTTTTTGAGTTCACCGATAACTACAGTATACCAACTGTTTTTAAGAGCTTGTTAGAGTCAAATGAGAAGTGCACTATACAATGCCAAATGCTTTTAAAGTTGGGCAGTATGAGCCTAAGCATTTGCAGTTTCTGAAAACAATGGAAAACTTTCAGGGATCTGTGACCAAATACAGTTATGCTGTGGTGACTTTGTGAACCGTTATGAGAATAGTGTATGTTGCACCAAATGTGTCAAACTGATAGTGAAAAAACTAATACTGTGAAATTTGAAGCTTCTTGCCAATAGTTGTACAATAAAAAGCTTTGTCTGCTTTGTGGATGTGTGTTATAGTCCGCATCGAAAATAGCTTAGTTGAAAAAGGGCAAAAATGACCCAGAATTTGACTGTTGAGTTGTCATTTTGATTCTGGTGTGTTCATTCCAGTTACTGTATATAATTCTGAACAAATTTGCCTGGCTGATATATTGAAATCTGCTATGTTTGGAATTGTTAGTCTTTTAAGCACCCAGTTGTTTGCTGCAGTCATTAAAATTGTTGCCATTCTATTCAGTTTTCCATGAAAGCAAATGTATATGGTGTTCTCACAAATATTACAAGATCAGATCAAGCAATGAAATTGTTGAAAAGTATTAACGATACTCTGATCAGGAGTTTTTTGAGGCCGATACTGATCACTGATATGTTATTTGAACAGTCGATTCAGATTTTTTAAAATCCCTTTAAAAACTTTTTACACTAATCTCCTGCATTACCAGACAAATAGAAGTTTTATGTTAAAAATTTATTTGTATAATGAAACTATAGACTACGGGTGTTAATTGTTCATTTTTTATTAACAATGAAATTCTGGAGGCTTATTGTTCAGTGACCATAAAATACTAAAAATACAAATTTCCTTAAAATACATACTTTAATAAAATATGTACAAAAACATTTATCCATTAATACATGGCAAGTATGGACATGTCCATCTGGGTCTACCCTGATCAGAAGCCCTGGGATGTCAAAAGTACTCCAGTGCCAGCTCAGGGACAAAAACACCATTTTCAGGTCTAGTGATGGGGCACAATATAAGCACTGGTAGAGCCAAATTGAAAAAAGGCATAAAAAAGGCTAAGGCTGCTTACAAGAGGAGGATTGAGGACTGCTTCTATAGTAACAATACAAGGCAGCTGTGGCAGAGGGTTCAGCACTTCCAACTAGAAATCCAGCAACCCCTTAGCTGCTGAAGGGGACGATTTGCTGCCTGAGAAGCTGAACGACTTATTTGCCCACTTTGAGGTAAAGTCACCAGAGACAGCTACCTTACATCCACCAGCCCACAACAGTCACATCCTTGTGGTGGAAGAGCATGAGGTCAGGTGCACACTGAGGACAGTGAACCTGAGGAAGGCTAATGGACCTAATGCCATCTGTGGTCCAGTGCTGTTGGATTGTGTGGATCAGCTGGCTGGAGTCTTCATCAAGATCTTCAACCAGTCCTTATCCCAGTCCACCATTCCACCCTGCCTGGAGTCCTCCATTATAGTTGCACTGCCAAAAAAGTCTACCACCATTAGCCTAAATGAGTGCCGTCCAGGTACTCCTGTGATCATGAAGTGCTTTGAGAAACTGGTCCAAACTAACATCATTTCAAGCCTTCCACCAATGTTAGACACACACCAATATGCTTACAGGGCAAACAGGTCTACAGAGGATGCCACAGCCCCAACTCTCCATACTGTCCTAACCCACCTAGAGCAGCAGGGGAGTTACACTAGGCTGCTCTTTTTAAACTTTACCTCAACATTTTGATAGCATCCCCCCTCATAAATTGTTGAACAAACTGACAGATCTGGGTATGTCTCATTCCATCTGCCTCAGAATTATGGACTTCCTCTCTGATCGCTAGGAGAGGGTAAGAGTAGGCCCCCACATCTCCTCAGCCATGGTTCTCCATAGGGCTGTGTGCGGAGCCCCCTTCTCTTCATCCTCTACACACACGAGCACCAGCATCACCATTGCAGAGGACGCCACCATGGAGGGGGCTCATCTCTGGGGGAGAATGAGTCCACTTATCAGGACAAAGTGAAACGGTTGTCTGGGTGGTGCAGACAACACAATCTAGTTCTTAACACAACAAAAACCAAGCAGCTGATCATTGACTTTAGGAAGGGGATTGTGTGGAGAGGGTCTCAAACTTCCACGTCCTGGGTGTGCACATAGAACTGGACCGGAATTGGAATGTTAACACTAAGGAGTTGGTAAAAAAAAGGTACAGCAGAGGTTTTACTTCCTGAGGAAATTCAGGAAAAACTATTTCACCCAGAAACTGTTTATGTCCTTCTACTATTGCATCATAGATAGCATATTGGCTTATTGCATCTGTGCGCAGTTTGCCAGCTGCACTGCATCAGAGAGGAAAGCACTGCAGAGGGTCATCACCACTGTCCCCAGAAGATCACTGGAAGTCCTCTCCCATCCTTGGAAGATCTTTACTTCCCACTGCCTGAAAAGGGCCTGGAGCATAATTGAAGATCCATCCCACCCCGGTCATGCTCTGTTTGAACTGCTGCCTTTGGGCAGATGATTTAAGACAATAAAAACACTGACAAATAGGCTAAAAAACAGCTTTTACTCAAAGGCCGTGACTGCACTAAATGATACTCTCACAGTGAAGCTTTAAATGGAAAAAATTATGCAATAAACACCAGCAGAACGTGAAAAACATCTTGTTGTGTAATATGAGGTTAGTTTTGCTTTTCCACTTTTAGAATCTCTTTTATAAAACTTTATAATTGTATGTTTTTGTAGTGTTTTAATTTCTTGCTGCTTTGCACTGATAGGATACAACTTCATTGTACTTGTGCAATGATAATAAAGATATTCAATTCAAAATAAAATCCTAATGAATCAGTGTGTGAGAATAGATTTTTTTTATTAGACAAATGTTGAGAGCTTTTTTTTTTTTTTTTTTTTTTGATTAAGCTTTGTTTAAGTACATTACACAAGAAATTAAACAATGACAACTTGTTATTATGAGAAGCATTTTATTTTATGCCATATGTATTATGGATTAATTTCTATCTACATACTTTAGTAGTTAAATGTATTTTAAAGAAAGTTTATTTTAGTATTTTTATGGTCAATGAAAAACAATCCTATAGAATTTCATTTTGGTAATAAACAAATATGTAACACATGTGCTCTATGGTATAATTACAAAAAAAAACAAAGTTAACACTTTAACATAGACCATAAGGCTTCTATGCATCTGGTTATGCAGGAGCTTACAAAGCATAAAAAGCTTAAGGGAAAGGGAAAAAAAAAAAAAAAAAAATCTTAAATCGGCCAATCCAGAAACATGAATTAGTTATCAATATTAGCCCTAAAGAAACCCAATCAAAGGATCCCTACCAGAATGCTCACCGAAATATATGCTACTATTGTTGACCATGTATTCAACCACAGTCCAAGTATGGCTGAGACAGATACATGCAGCCTCTGGTGAGCTGGTCAACCGTGGCAAGCACAATGCGGACATTTGAAAATGAGAAGAGCCACTATAAATACTGTAAATTCATGTAAAATGCTAAACAAATGCTGGACCTTTACAATACTGCTTATTTATTGCTTTTGAATACCGAAAGCTAGGTCACTGTATTTAGTACTGAGGCTCTACAATCTCCACTAACATCTGAAATGGGGGACATGACTTACTTACGCCAAGTGTACTTTTTAAAAATACACAGTATATTCACATCTACTATGTATCTGGCACAACCAATTTTCAGATTATGCAGCATGGGTTATAATCTCTCAATTTTGTGTCCATAAGGCTAAAGTAAATTGTCTCATGGAGCACTATGAGAGGTAAATATACAGCAGTTCTGCATTTCACACATGGTTAGATTCACACATTTGATATTGCACATCACAATCACTGGGGTTTCACAATCACTGAGCTATACTCACTGGTATTGGGCCACTGAAGTTTACTTCACCATGTTTCACTACACCTTTAGAGTCAGGTGCAGGATATCAAACTTTTGGCAGTCATTCGGCACACTTCAGTGTACAGGACAAATTAATAAACTCTGTGGTACGTACCAAACAAAAAAAAAAAAAAAAACCACACACACCAGACATTCCACAAGTTTATAATACAAAATAAAATCACTACAAACGAAGGACTCAAAATGCTAAGTCTGTCACTGGAATTTTTACATGTACTAGGCTTAAAAACAAAATGCAACAGACATTCAAAAATTTAAAGGAACAAAATCAAACTTTTCAATTAAATTTGGTTAATTCTAATATATAATGCAAACAACCCCATTTATTTTATAAACAGACCAAAAAATTAGTAAGAGCTTATTCCATCCTATACTTATAAAAGCAGTGATAGAGAATTTGTCAATTCCAAATGTCAAAAACAGACACTTAAATGACTCAAGTGGCAAACGCACCATTTTAAATAGATGAAGGCCAGCAGTTTTATAAAATATATTAATCATCATAAAGCCAACAATAATGGTCAAACTAAAAACACGAACTACAGCATTCTTGATTAGTCTCAAGACAGCAAAGAGATAACACACAGAGAGCACACGCAACCATCTCATTATAAAATCTGTCTATTTTGAAAAACATCTCAAAACTAATTGATTTAAACATTTAAAAAAAAAAAAAAAACTGATTCAAACTAACATACAGCTGGCATACAAAAAACACTGGAAATGGATTAATTATTTGGATTTTAAATGATTCATAAATGCATACGATAACCTGCAATATTTGGACATTCCTGACAGTTGTAAACATTAATAAATGTATATAATATTAGATGAATCTCACAGAATTTTTTTTTGTCTTGGAATCCAGAAAAGAAACCTCTCCATCCCCCTACCCCTCAGAAGTGTACACACCCACAGATATTAAAATCAGCCTTTTTAAGATTAATTTTAACAACTTTAATATGCTTTGAAAAAAATCTCTCTCTCTCTATTATTATATATATATATATATATATATATATATATATATATATATACACACATACATACATACATACATACACACACACACGCATATTAGGGGTTAAAAAAAAAAAATTAACACATACACAATAACATCCTCATTCCACAGTTGTACTGTCCAAATACATTCTGCTAAAAAAAACAGTCATGCAACCTCTATGAAAATATCCAAGACTAATTATCTATTTTATACATCATCTTTCTATAGTCAACACCGCTCCAGTACATGATGAAATAACATCAGGTTGTGGTAAGAAGGATGGACATCAATGATGGGCATTAGAAATAAATTTATTGCAAATATACTGCAACACACAAACTGATCTTGTTAATACAGCCACAACTGCATATACCCTAGTCTCATGTGGCCTGATGTGATTCTCAAATGATAGCCCATTAGAAAGTTTGAAATTAATAGCAGCAAAATCTGCCACAGCAAAGGCTATGCCTATTGAGCTTCTTTGTAAAACACCTGCCTTCGTTCCCATCAGCTTGTGTACTTTACGCCACCAGGGTTTCAGGTAGAGGGCAAAAAAAAAAAAAAAAAAATGAGCAAAAGACTTGACACTGAGTGAAAATAAAAACCAAAAACTGCAGTTATCAATTCAAGATCTCAGTAAGAGAACAGAAGCTTAATGATTAATTTGTACATTGTAATGAGCACTGCAACAAAGACAGACACACATGGCCTAATAAGAGCAAAGAGCTTAGATAAGCACTGTGGTCTAACTATATTCTATGTGTTAAAATGCTACAGCTATGTATATTCTGGCATGGCATGTGTGCATTTCCAAAGTGACAGTCAGGTTACCTTCCATTTGTTATTCGTTTAGATATGCAATCAGAAGGTTGGCGCTGTGCAGCCTTTTCCATGCTTCTGCTGGTGTCATTTGGCACATTAGTTGATTTGGGCATTTTGAGTACTGAAATCTACATGAACTGTGGCTCTTCATATCAGTTTTCTTAACAGCAGTTCTTTTCACCTCCTTTTCACAGGGTATAACACATCATCAACTTCAAATACATATTTTGTAATTCATATTTTTAATAACTCAGGTGCCAATTCCTTCAATCTTGCATCAAATACTACACTACTGTCATAACTGAACACCAGTGAGCACACACTGTGCCTGCTGCAACATACCATTCACTTCTACCAATTCTCCACTGATGTTTTTGAATACCAATGTATAATATGATAGAGAAAGGTTTTTGCTTGCGACAAGCTATGCTTATGTTTAAACACATACAATGAGCTCTCTGCTCATGACAGACATTTAATCAGGGTCTTTTAGACTCTGGACAGTTGATCATGATTGGAGCCTCCTCTCTGTCAGATCAGGTTAACAAGAGCACCAGAGCTCTTTGCAGATCAAAACCACCGTCCCAACTTTGAATGTCACTTTCTCAAGGTGTTGAATGGGCTGGAAATGACACTCGGTGAGCAGCCTTATTGTGCCGACCCAGATTTAAGCAAAATTTATTCATGGTTGTATCCAGATGTATGTATTATAAATCTGGCTCAACAAGAATAAATGTACCCAGACAGACAGTCAAGGTTACTTTGCTTAATGAGGAGACCTTGCATTCTGCAATTGTTTTTTACATACTCGATCTGTTAGGGTTTAGTAAACCATTAAGAAGGAGATAAAAATCTTAACTACAAGACTGCTTGTGTTGTAATGGTTAGCGTGCTTACATTTTATGCCGGAAACTCATGTTAGATTCTCACCAATTACATTTTTTTTTTTTAAATAATCAAGCTCGTATTTCACGATTTTTGTCATAGCCCCAAACTACCCTTGACTGCTGTAGTATTTCGTAAAATCTTACATTAAAATAAATGACTGTGTTTAGACTAAATATGATCCTAATTTGTTAGAAGAATTCAGTCGCTTATGGAGTTTCAACCACTCCACTTGCTCCAATCTCTATGCTCTCCACCCTGAGGGTTAAGGGACACTTTGAGGAGACAAGACAGAGTTATGTCAAAAACCTGACTAACTACAACAGAAAACAATGCTGATCACACTGTGACAATGTACTCCCACCCAGGTGGCTTGGAGCCATAACAAAAACAAAAAAGGAAATGCTGGATTAAAGATAAAAAAATCAAATATTATGGGCAGGAATCCAATCTTTCTCCCAGCTTTGCATGCTGAATGTGTAAATACTTTTATATGCAAAATGTACCACTTTGGTGCATGAAAGGCACTGCAAAACCAAACATGAACAACACAATATCTTATAACTACTAAATCGGACTAAAGTCACTTTAAAATCACTCGGATACATCAGCTTGTTATATAATACTTTTACTACAGACCAGTTCCTGTCAGACATCCAGCCCACAAAATTAACTTGTGTCCATTAGAAACAACATTAAACCTACAACTAGGGAGCACACCATTCAACTTTACTACAGATGGCAATTTCTCCTTTAATGCTGGTACCAATGCTGTGAGGCTGTCCAATTTTGAAACTCCTCAGCCCTGAAGATAATATTTTGGACTACTGGCTAAAACCTGGTGCTTTTAATTTTTTTATTTTTACCTTTTTTTTTTTTTTTTTTTTTTTTTTTTTTTAACACAAATATCTTTAGAAAAATAAATGGTATTAAAATGGTAACACAAACTTTTACAAACAGAAGACTGTTGGCAGTAGATGCTCTACTATAACTTCGATGTTAGCAAACTAGCACCTTGTTTAAAACATTTTGACTACTACAGACTTATATCAAATGTGTTGTTTTGACTTAATATATTTCCCATTTTTCCAATTGTTTCAAATGTCATTAAACTCTACATACCTCAGCCATCATACATGCCACAGGGTAAGGATGGGCAAATGCCCAGATTAGAGATTAATGGCATTCATGAACAATCCACACTAGCAAAGAAAAAATTGAAAATGGTGTTCATTATCAAAAGTTTTTCTGCTATAGTATCTTTTTAGGGATAGAGCAATGTTTGTTAACGAAGAAAACAATAAAGCATGAAGTAAATCAAAATGTCAAAAACATTAAGAAAACAAAGAGCTCCAAACTAGAATTCTTTGCTAGAGCAAACAAAGTACTACTGCTTCTAAAGGTTACAAATTAGTATGAAGTAGCCCAAGCCATGGAAGATATTAACTGGGAGTTCTGCCAAAATAAACACAAATTTGAGTGTTTCCAGGCATTGTTTCCATCAGCTAATGCAGAGAAGTTAATAAAGATGTGATCACAGACAAAATGATCACATCAAAATCAAAGTCTGTGATAGATTAGATGATAGTCATGCATTAGCATTTTCAAAAAGCTCAGTTTTCCCTATCCACACTCCAGCACAGCAGTTGTGGTTTTCAGCAATCACACGACTTGAATATCATTTTTTTGAAAAGATCAGTTTTTCAGTTGTTGAAAATATGAAATGTGGATAAAAGGCCAAAATGAATTTTAAACAAAAAAAGTTTTATCATCTGTATTAGTGTGAACCAGTCCTCAGTCTCTGGATGCTGTTTTTGTGTAAATCTTGCAATTCAAACTTAAATTCTAACTTCTGCTCATCACAATAACAAAAAATTATGTCCATTTGAATGAGTATTTTGTATTTCAGGCATTTTTTTTAAAGATTTTTATAAATTTATAAAAGCAATGTAAAGTGCTATCACAGCCAAAATAGAAACTTTGGCAAATGGTAACGCTGTTGATACATTAGTCCCCATCAGGGGATCCGTGTGATTTTGTATCGCCACAGGTTATAGGGCATGAAAGCACTGCTCAACCCACTGATGCCTACAACCAACAATCACTGTCCAAATAAATTTAATAACATGAGAAAAAAAAAAATGCTACATATGCAGTTCATTAGATGACCTCAACCCACACAAATGCCAGTGAGGATTAGCATTACTGGTGACAGAAGATACCAATACTGCTAATGCAATTACAGTATGCATAAAAGCTTGATAATTATTATCTTAATGGTATGGTTGTGCAAATGCCTTGAAACCTGTCATTTAAAGGGCACCAAGCTGAAACACTGCCTTGTTTGAAGACAAGTGTTGAAAATTTGTTTTAACCATCAAATACACAAAGCAATCCAGAAATACGTCAAGAAAAATCTGCATCACTATGATCATTTACAATTTTAAAAAAAAAAAAAAAAGCACTACAGTATTTGACCAATTGAGTAACTGAATCTGCTTAATCCAGTTCAGGGCCTCAATGTTAGGGGGCTGGGGGCCTACCCATGCAGTATCAGGTGCAAGGAAGCAACCAACGCTGGACACAGTACTAGTTCACTGCAAAGCACACTTGCACGCACACAATGTGAATTTTGTATTTTCCCTTAATGTTAATTAATGAGGGCGATTTTAACATGGTCTTTATAAAGCATGATGGTCATTATGGACAATGTGATTTACCTTAACATGTGTATAAACTAGTTAATCGCCAATACTGTTGGGCTGGTAACAGGAAAAATGCATATTAAAACTAACATTAAAAAAACAAAAATTCAAACATTATTATATCCCTGCCACATATGAGTGCAAACCATGATTATTTACAATATTTTATTAGCAAAAACTCTAAGGAGGATTAACACAAAATTTCCAAATGAGTTCTATCAGAAAAATCACTGTTGGGCTTGAGGTATTTGTTGAGCAATTTATATTTGCACTAGTATACTGTGAAAACATAACTGTTAAATCAGACTTAAAGCATACAATGGAAAAGATCAGTTAATAAAAACAAATGTCACAAATACCCAAATGCTTTAATTTTCTCTATTTCGTCCGCATTTGTCCCAACTCTGATGCTACCTTTATGAAATCAACTTTTTCTCTCTATTTTATTAAAAATGTTTTCTGTTGTGTCTGCATTATTCAGCCTTGACCACTCTCCTCCACACCACTCACCCATTCATTACTCCTACTTTGCACATCCTCTCTCCATACCACCCCGTTACACTCTCACTAGTAACTCATCCTTCAATGCAGTTGGTTATAATGGCAAGGCAGAAAAGCAAATTATCCATTCAAGAACTTTGAATATTACATCTTGATAGAAAAAGAGCAGCAAGAGCTGATGAAGAATGTCAAAAAAAGAGCTGCATATAATAAAAATGAAGGACAAAGAAAATTGTCCAGTTAACGAAAAAGAGAAAAATATCCCAAACAACATGGGAACACAAATGCAAAAAGCAACGTTTACAGAATGTAACTTAAGAGGATAAAGTAATTCATATTGTTTTTGATAAGTGTTCAATGTAATTTTTTATTTACTTTTTATTAAGTTTTACTTTTTTACTTCTACTTTTACTTTTTACTACAATTTCTTATTCAATTGTATTTAAAATAGACAGCTGTAGTGAATTACTCAAGTAACCGATTTTCTATAATAACTACAATAAAGACCAAACCGTCTTCCTCCTGTGCTCCACTGCATACTCTTCTATATACCACTGCTTTAAATACAATCGTTTTCTCTAGTGGAGGAGGGCTGCAAGAGCCTTCAAGTGGCTCAGCGGCAAGATAGCGGGCACCCAACGCCCATCCTCACGGGGGGCAAGTGAAGCAAGTAGGTTATCTCAAACTTCCTTAAAACAGAAAGTGCTCTAGTGTTTTCAAGGTGCCTTGCATATCTGAGCACAGTTACTTACTGCTTATGACTATGTACTTAATCATAATTAGCCATTGAACAGGACTAACATTAACTGCAATAATGATTCGTAAATTGTGACGGTATCCCATTCATTCCTGAATCATTCAAATACAGTATGGGTTGCATTTCCCGTGGTGCGGAAGTAGACAAACTTATTAGAATGGATATGGTTTAATGGAAAAAGTACAGTCATGTCCATTACATACAGAGGAGGAGTATTAACACTTCATTTCTTTATAAAATATCAATAGTGTTTCATTAAAAAGCAATTCATTTATCACTTCCAATTCAAACACCTAATTGAAAAAACACAAGTTAAAACGATTGCAACTTGTGGGTGGATTGTCACGCTATGTTAGTTATGCACAAAGCAAATACTTTTATTTTTGAAATAATTCTGTAATAGTATCAAAGTAACAATCGCAAATGCCCTTTTGCCTTGAGGAAGCTACGGGTTTCCTCACTTTATTAACTTAAACTGTACTGGATTTGTCAACAGGCATAGCTCCCACAATATAACGATGAAATCTTCCTTAGAGACTTTGAAATTACTTGAACACACACAATGCGATAACCAGAGCGCTTAGAGAAATAAATATGCAAAGTACACACAGACAGTACCTGAGCTGGCATCCGCCAAAATGGGCTGGATTAACCAGTATTTCAAAATGGCCCCATGTGATTATTTGCATGAGTGGGCCATAGGATGCACTAAATGGTGAAGTGTCCTGGGGCCTCATGTATAAATGGTGCGTACGCACAGAAATGTTGCGTACGAACGTTTTCCACGCTCAATCGCGATGTATAAAACCTAAACTTGGCGTAAAGCCACGCACATTTCCACGGTACCTCATACCCTGGCGTACGCAATTTCTCCCGCTTGGTTTTGCAGACTGGCGGGCACCCAGCGTCAAAGCAGTGCTACTGTTCCTGTGTGGTTACCCTTTGTTTCTTAGATCCACATTCCTGACGTGGCTTTATAAATACACTGAAACTAACTGCATATCATTTATTAGTGTAATGCATCTGATTGTAATTAACCTGCAGCAATATAATTGTCCAGGGAATAGCCATAGTATTCCAAATACCATAACTGCTTTAGCATTGTTACTCTCACTGCATCTTCTTTCTTCAGCTGCTCCCCATTAAGGGTTGCCACAGCAGATCATCTTTTCCCCAGATTACTCTCACTGCACCACTCAGCAGTATTTATATCACTGTATCTGAGTGGGGAATCACAGCAGCAGCTGATTGGAAAGAGAATTATCGGTATACAGCATGAAGCAGACGCTGCCTCAGCCATGGCAAAACACTTCAAAGCCTTTCCTGCTGTACAGACCTCGCGGTTCAGAAAAAGTTTCATCCCAAGAACTATAAACGCACTCAATCAGTCCATCAAGTGCTCCTTGTAGAACTGTTTGTACTTATAAGTACAATTACCCCACTGTAAACTTGCACTACAGTTATAATATTGCACAACCTGCGCCACCTTATAAAGCGTGTATTTACATATGATGACGATATCATTAAGATGAAATGCAGCATCTTATACACAGATAAAACTTAACTTCATTTAAATAATCTGTATTGTTAATAATTAAACATGTGAGGACACGGTGCCGCAGCGCTAGCTAGTTCAGGGATTGTTCCTGCTTTGCGTTGTATTCTTGCTGGGCTGACGCGACACTGAAAGGGCAGACGGATAGAATAATTAAACATACTACGAAGATATTTCAATGTTCCTTAAAAGTTTTTGAAGAATCTGCGTTCTAAGCTTACAAATGGCTTCATGTCTATTACAGAGCTGATTGTGTGGCGATTGGGTATTTGGAGAAAGTAAGGACAATGAATTGGAGGTTAGTACATTTGAAATAGACAGTACTTCTGTAATAAATTATTTCATCGAAGGTCGCACATGGCACAGAAAAGCCTCTTGCATGAGACATGAACAAGCACTGCGCCACCGTGTTCCCATGTTTAATAACATGCTTTCATTCTTATCATGAACAAGATATCAAGTATACATCTCAGTATTTTAATTATTCAGAGAGCTATAATATCACGCATGCAATGGATTATGTGTCCTGTTGGAGAAAGAGAAAGCCCATTTAAGAAGCAGGTAGTGATTCACACACAGTGCACGAAGATGATCAAATACAGAACAAAGCATTTAACGTGCTACTTATTTATGATGGGATTTGAGAAATTAGTTAAACGATTTTAAGATGAACTTTATGATGTTCTAATTTAATGGCAAAATAAACTACATGATTTAAAGTGGAAATTTCAAGATTAAAGTTGACATTTCGTGTTTTTTTCCCCCACTGTGTGCCTATTTTTTTTGTCTGTACCCTAATAAACTTTCATATGACACTCAGACGGGTGGGCTACAACACGCCTTTCCACGGCGACTTTGATATGTGACTTTTTTTATTTCGGGCACTGTGCGACTTTGTGAACTTAAATTTTCAAGTTTCTCCGAGACACTGTCACTTGATCAACTTCCTTTTGTTGTTTATATCACTGTTTAAACCAACAAATAGTACGTTTTTCCTTTGCCTCCACTTGGTATTCGTAAATTCTTATATTTTCCCCCCGTGCTTTTCCCATTGTCTTTTCACAGAAGGCTGAGCTTAAGGGCTATTTATATTGATTTGCATATTCAAAGAGGCGTAATTCTGGGAGGGAGTTGGGGCGGGACAGAAGGCGCGTGCACGTGCGTTACTTTTCACGCTGATCGGGATTTATGTAGCGGAAGAACGTGGAAGTTTGCGTACGTACATAATCTTGCATCTGGATTTTTCTGTGCATACACACATTCCCACTTTTGTGCTTACGCCATGTTATAGTGTGAGTTCTATGCACGGCTATATACATGAGGCCCCTGGTCTGTTCCCTGCCATGAGCCAAGGGATATCAGGACACGTACATTACTACCAGATGGTAAACCTTGGTGCATGACCAAACTGGCTATAGTATAGTGACTGCAGACAGCAGGTTTAATCTACACCAATTATTTGACATGCAACTATGAAAGAATTAATAAACCTGCTCATGGTCACATGGCAGGGAAAAGAGTAACATGTATACTGTACTTTTTTTTTTTTTTTTTTTTTTTCACCTGTATTATTATCATTCTTTAATTTAATATTATTTATTGTATCAGTATGCTGCTGCTGAAGAATGTGAATTTCCCATTGGGATTAATAAAGTATCTATCTATCTATCTACTTCTTGGGTCTAGTACGTTATTGAAATATATGAGTTACACTTTGAAAGTACAAGCAATTATGTGCCATTATGAAATCTCTACTCAAGCTGTTTTAAAAGCCCACTATTAACATCTCATTGACTGTATTCAAAAACTGATACTTGAAATCTGAAGCCATAAACTTAATATTGTGTGTGTGTTTTTAACTTGTTCTCATTAAAATCTAATGTTGCTATATTAATGTGCTGTTCTACTACACTGTCTTCCAGTGACCTATTCACCTGTACTTAACATAAAATCCATATGGATCCTTGCAGAGAGAGCAACTATTTGCTGCAGCAAATATTTTACACACTAGGTGTGTTTACTTAAGGGTTAGAAAGGAAGGTAGATATGGGATTTGAATGCTTAATGTTCCTAATTTCAGGGAAGCTACTGGGGGAATTTTCATTTATACTGTTTTAAAACATAAAACCATAAATAAAAATACAAAAGTAAATGAGTTACTATTCTTAATATGCATCTTCTGAAAAAAACACAATGCTTCCTGTTAAAATAATCATTAAATATTTTCAGTAACTTACCCCACACCTAGAATGCAACTTTGCTCTACATATCCCCACATAAGCATGTGTGGCAATCAAGATCTGACACCAATTTTACTGCCCTGAAGCCTCATTACAGAATTTGTTGTGAATATGTTTAGGTTTGGGGGTCCTACTGGCTGGAACTAAGCACCTAGATGTGCTCAATCAGTACCATCAAATTTATAATTTAAAAATTCTACAGAACCACATTCTATCTCTTCTAAATTAGAGCTGTTCTTCCACTCTCTCAAGAAGGACCCTGCCAAGCTTTAACGTACAGCAGCTTCTCTCATTTCAGCTGCACTCTTACCTACTCATGCTGACCAAGTGTTTTCAAGCTTCCTCAGCTATATTTACACCACCTGTTTAGTCACACCAATTTTTTGGTATATTTCCAACACAGATCAAATTAATTTTCCCCCACTGCAAAAGTTGCAAAAAGCCCAGATAGAATGTGATCCATGAAATATCAAATAAGTACTTTATTGATGATACTCATACAAATTAAATATATCAATATAAAAAAGTTCAAAAAAGGGAGAATGGTAATATTTCCAAGAAGCCCACAAACAAACAAAAACACACAGACATTAATTAAATACTACAAATAAGCTGTCAAATGAATGCATTTCATAGGTTGTTTATAAATAGTATGCAAGTGCTACATTAAACAGGATACAGTGGTCCCTCACTTTATCGCGCTTCGACTTTCGTGGCTTCACTCCATCACGGATTTTAAATGTAAGCATATCTAAATATATATCACGGATTTTTTGCTGGTTCGCGGATTTCTGCAGACAATGGGTCTTTTAATTTCTGGTACATGCTTCCTCAGTTGGTTTGCCCAGTTGATTTCATACAAGGTACGCTACTGGTAGATGGCTGAGAAGCTACCCAACCAGAGCACGTATTACGTATTAAATAAAACTCCTCAATGATGTAAGATATGCTTCCCACGCGGTGCTTCGCATACTTGAAAGATCAAACAGCACTTATTGATTTTTGATTGTTTACTTTTCTCTGTCTCTCTCACTCTCTCTGACATTCTCTGCTCCTGACGGAGGGGGTGTGAGCAGGGGGGGCTGTTCACACACTGGCCTGGAGGATACGGACGCTCCTCTAAAAAATGCTGAAAGACTACCTTCACATTTCTCCCTTTCTTGCAGCTGCTTTGTCTGGCGGTGCTTCGCATACTTAAAAGCCAAACAGCCCTATTGATTTTTGATTGTTTGCTTTTCTCTCTCTCTCTGACATTCTCTGCTCCTGACGCGCACTCCTTTGAAGAGGAAGATATGTTTGCATTCTTTTAATTGTGAGACGGAACTGTCATCTCTGTCTTGTCATGGAGCACAGTTTAAACTTTTGACTAAAGGGTGTTATTTCATGTCTAGAGGGCTCTAATAATGTTAAAAAACCTATTTAGAAAGCAGTAAACAGGATTTATATGCTCTAACTGCGAAAATATTTGATTCACAGTATAAATAAAGAATCCTACTTCACGGAAATTCATTTATCGCAGTAGAGTCTGGAACGGATTAACCGTGATAAACGAGGGTTTACTGTAATTCTGTTTTGAATTGACCTATGACAATTACCAGACAGAAAGTGAACAAAGGATGGGGTGGATGCAATGCTAATAAAAACGTACTTGAAAAAAATATTCCCCAGATAAAACCATTGTCAACAAAAAAATATACATAAAGGCAACAGACAACTTTAAGTAATGTGCCTGTGTGTGTCTCCGGTTCCTCCGAACAACGTGGTCACTTCGGCTTTTGTGACATGATCGAAAGGGTTAGTGTGAGACACACAATCAGGAGCAAAGGCTCAAGAGGCACTCTAATAGTTGTCGTTAAAGACGAGGAGTGGTCAGGAGGAGAACAAGGCACCTCAAAATGACAAGAGCTCTTAGAAAACAGACTTTACAGGAACATACTCGAGGGGATAGGAGAATAAAAAGCAAATGTGTACAAGGTACACATAGGGCAAAAGATATCGAATATTTTGAAATTTATTCCATTATCTGTCTTTGACAAGTAATTTGGCTAGTATTATTAGAAAGTTAAGTTGGTTAAACCCCTATAATTTTAATTAATAAAAGGTTATAAAAAACATTGGGGATCTTTTTTAATTACTCATTAGCTCTCTGCACTGACTGAAGGTGGGGGTTTTAATGTGATTTATGATTACAAATCTGTAATATATGGGGTAGACAGATAGTGACAGAACACAGTTTTTAATTGTTTGAGATTTCTTTTACTAAATTTTACTCTTGGTTATCATATTATATAACAGTTTCTGTTTTACATTGATTTAGGTCAAAGAAAAATAAAGATTACATCACGTGTCAAATTCACATTGATTATTCTAAAATAGTACCTTTTGGACGACTGGAACAGCAATTTGAAAATGAAAAAAAAGGAAGTCAGAAATGTGTATTCATTATCCAAGGGTCTCTCCGCTTCACTCTTGAATCTACTCATAATATTTCAGATTGATTTTTTCCTTTCCTCATTTCATAATCTCATACATACTGTATTTTAATGTTTATGATCCTAACATGAATATGGGTAATGAGTATTTTTTTAACTATGCTGTGGGGGCTTTACACGTGTGGTATGTAATTCTTCGACTTAACTATTTATCGGTGCGTATTGGTTTCATTACATCTTTCTTCTCTAAATGCAAGTACAGACTACTACTCTTGCTTAATTACTCCCAAACCTTGATTTTTGCATAAAGAAGCAAATCACAATTCTATTTACGTATTATATGTTCCTACTCGATTGTGAATGTGAAAACAATACTGTTGATCGTGGTAAAAATTGTGGACAAGATTCAACCAATCTTCTGCCATAATTAACAATCAGCAAGTGGCATCTCTTAATGAGCTCAAGGAATATTTCTTTAACCCAAGAGGCTAATAATGCTGATGAGGTCTTGAAGATGAGGCAGCATGCCTTTCCATTCCAAATCTTTTGGTACTGACATGCATTGTCACCAAAGGGTGAATGCTGTAACACCACTCATCACAAACGAACAGCAAGTACCTGGTCCAACTGAGCTAAAGAAACACTCACCTTGGATGCCTGACTATCAGGCCCTACGACTCACACAAACAAGAAGATACAAGTCTAAGGTGTCATGTTATTTTTAGCACTACGCCCTTCATAGCTCTAGTCTAGCTGGGTTCAAATCACAAAAAGAAGATCAGAACAGGGTGAAGACAAGCTAAATAAGCAAAACATCAAAACATTCTGACCAGTGCCATAAATTATATTAACTGTATAAACCAACAAATACACTGGCAGTTATATTAGATAAAGAACAGCCTAATGTATTTGCATCACAAACTTACTGTTCCACGACTGTTAACCCTTTAACATTTAACAAATTGGGTCATTTTCCATGTTTAATATGGAGCTGTTGTTATAATGTGCTAAAAGCTGATCAGAGTGCACTTATGTCTGTGTTACTTTGAAACAATGTTCCATTTATAACATTAAAGGGATAATACATGCATCTTGTTGCCACTACCCAACCTTTGATATTGGAAAAACATTAAGACCTGTCAAAAACAGAATTGTGGGACATAAAAGCAATATGTGTGCTGACTTTATTCTGCATCCTACATATAGTAATTTTGTACAGGAAAAAAAAAATCTGCTTCCCAACTTTAATATGTAGTGTTGCAAATAGTTACACTATGCATTAGGGTGGATACTTATTACTCATTTATTGAAAACTGAAGCAGCCTGGCTATTTAAGTAGAATACCTAAGGCATCAAGACCTTGATTAGACCAATAAATTGGCCTGCTACCTATAAAATGAAGGTTGGTAGCTAATTGATATTGTTGTTCACACCATATCTTGCCTCATCTTCAGCTAGTCCTGCATCTTTTGTATGCTACTTAAGATATTTCTACTGGCCTCTAGACTATTGGTCCTTAAGTATTTTAATTATTTATAGATGTTTAAATAGTCATTTGGTGTATGAAATATCCAGTGACCTATATTTTATTCTCAAAAAGGCAAGAAAAAATGAAGAAAATTAAGGTAATTTGTTAAAAAAAACACCTTGTAACTATTATTTAGTATTTTTGACTAAGTCAGCATTATTTATATTTTTTCCTGTTTTTGTTTTTTTTTTTTTGTAATTTCTAAAACTAAACTGCGTGGCTCCAAAGTAAGGACAACTTACAATGGAAAACAAACCTTCCTTGTATGCCCTAGCTCCAAAGAAAGGACAACTTACAATGGAAAACAAACCTTCCTCGTATGCCCTAGCTCCAAAGAAAGGACAACGTACAATGGAAAACAAACCTTCCTCGTATGCCCTGTTTTGTGCTCCATCTAATACTATCTATTGTCAATTTACCAGCAAACCAGTCATCTACCAAATACTTAAAAACACAGAACCTACGGTTGAGCAATTTTTCCAATTAAACCATTTAATTTGAATTATTTTAAAAGTGATACTCAGAAATAAAAAAAGTGGTTTTCAACTACCAATTGGTACAGTTAAGCAGTTGAGTTAAAGAAAATAATGCAAAGACTGCATCTCTCTAATGAATGAGATGCTGCAAAAAAAGTATAACTTTAATTCAGTTGTTATTTTGCATATTAATGATCATCCATCCATCCATTTTCCAACCCCTGAATCCGAACACAGGGTCACGGGGGTCTGCTGGAGCCAATCCCCAGCCAACACAGGGCACAAGGCAGGAACCAATCCCGGGCAGGGTGGCCAATCCACCGCAGGACACACACAAACACACCACACACCAAGCACACACTAGGGCCAATTTAGAAACGCCAATCCACCTAACCAGCATGTCTTTGGACTGTGGGAGGAAACCGGAGCGCCCGGAGGAAACCACGCAGACACGGGGAGAACATGCAAACTCCACGCAGGGAGGACCCGGGGAAGCGAACCCGGGTCCCCCAGGTCTCCCAACTGCGAGGCAGCAGCGCTACCCACTGTGCCACCGTGCCGCCATATTAATGATCAGATGGGACATAAATAAATGTAAAACAGTTTGCTGAATGACAATAGCCATTCAAATTGGCAGCACATCCAGTTTATTTCAGCACCTAAAACTGAAATGCCTAGCGGAAAGGAATAAATACAAGAAAGCATGGGATTAAAGCTAAAGTCTGTACTCAACAGACAGCTTTGACATATTTTTCTCACTGCTTCATCATTTACAACACAAGGCATGACCCCCATTATACTTCTGTTAGACAGCATGATTATGTTAGGAAGAGAGTGTTCTTTATCCAGTGGAGCTGTCCATCATGCATTCTTCGCCTGCTTTGGTGACTGGGCTATGGTAGGGAGAAGAACAAGCAGTCTGCACATAACAGGCAGTCGGGAGAGCTGTCAGAGTGCCCCTAAGAGGATGGGTCTCCTCTACGGGTGGATCACTCCGGAGACCTCAATTTGTAGTACAGGGAAGAAGCTATCTGGTGTGCTCTGCAAGCTAGTGTTTGAGGAGAAGTAGCAAAATGAGGCACGGTATAGGGCAGACCATGGTGCAAAAACAGGAAAAGCTGTAAAAGAAAACTGCAAAGTTATAATGTGTTGCCCAGCATAGCATTATTTTCTTATTTTGCTATAATTATTAGTTGTAGGTTCATCTTCTCTTTTCCATCTTCTTTATAGGATTTGGGAGCAGATTTTTTTTTTAAATAAGTGGCAGTTGATGCGATCCTTTTGAAATAAAACCAGTCTTGTCAATCAACACAGTTGGTGTATTATCCGTTTCAGTACAAACCTGCATGCTAGGTTCAAAGACGTCTAAACTGGCTCAATGTGATGGTGTTTGGTCCAGGTTTGGTTTCTGGCTTCAGCAAGGCCAAACAAAGAATTGCAATGGCAAACCCATGGGTCTAATGAATTTCATATCGTCAATCTAGTAGCGTCTTGTTTTAAACGTCTGTGGTGGCAACATCATGATTGTCTCAGGATTAGCTGTTAACGCAAATTTAACGACTTACGGATCCAGAAGACGCTGTGAAAGTTGTTTCTATGAAGACAAACATCAATTAGTAACTACAAGACGTATTAAATCGCTCACATGACTCTAGTCTGACGCATTTCTCGCGTCCAGATTAAGGCTAGCCAAGTGGCACTGCAGCAGCATTACGCTTCGTTAGGCTAGGACACCATAAACCGGTTATTCTTTTAGATGTAACCCTGTTTACAAACAGGTTTCGTAGATTTGCCTAAATTAACGTACAATACACTAGAATTCGGTGGCAATTTCACCTTATGCAAAAAACACATACATAAACTTCCGAAACACAAGATAATGACCCTCCTGGCCAGACGCGTAAGGAAATCCAAATAAACAATTTATGACTCAGCATCACAGTACGCCCCCTTGTTAAAGGGCTACGGATATTTTAATGAATAGGCAAAAGGTGTGCAAAGGAACAAACTGCGGGGTGTGGCTTTCCGAAGGTTCATCCGTTTAATAATTTGAAATTTGCGTTTCCTAGCTACGGCTCCCTAACAGCGACAGGCCTACTAGGCCCCCTAGCAGTAGCGCTTCCGCCAGACCTAGGCCACAAGTAAACACGAACGTCCTGAGGGCAAAGGAGGGGATATAAATCTGCACCAGCTTCCCCCGCCTATTCGTATGGCACGTTTTATTTCCGACCCAGGTGTCGAACGGTAGGCGGATGAAACGTAAAGAAGCACAACCGTCACCTACTGCAAATGATCTCCCGTCAACCGCAGTAAACAAACACAACCGACAACAAGGCCTCGCTTCCGCACCGCTCTGGACTGACAGTTCACAGCCGAAAGGGCGTGAAGAACTTCGGTGTGCGGCCTACCTTTCGGACAACGGGAAGGTTCGTGCTATTCACCTTCAATAAGCAAAATAAATTCAGCGGTAAAAACACTTAAGTAAAAAATGTCTCAAACCCCCAAAAACTCTCATATAAATAAAAACTACGGTCTCAAATACACGACGGCTGAATGTTTCTATATATTCAATATAGCAATGCGAACGACAACAGGCAAACGCACTCTAAGCCTGCAAGCCCACTGACACCCAAATGCAAGCATACATGCATAGATGCAGTAAATTGTAAAAAAGTATTTAATTATACAGTAAACCACACACTCGCCATTATAGCCAAGTTTGAAAGAGTCTTACTTACCTCAGGAATAATATTGATAAAGTGCTTCAGTGCGAAAGTCCAGCAAGATGAGGCATTCGAAGGCAACACAAAAAAGGAGAGAGACAGACAGAAAGGAGCGAGAGAGAGAGAGGGGAGAAATTGTTTTCACGCCCCCTCCCCCCAAAAATAAAAAATATAAAAAATAAAATAAAAAAGCCTACCCCCGTCCCCAAACCCCCCGTACAGTGTGCAGAAGACGCGCTGCGAATAAATCCCCGGCTCTGGGGGGGTCCGGCGCAGGCTGGCTATGTATTTTTAAACCGCTGCGGAGCTCTCCGGGGCTGGTCGGCCATTTTAGTGCTTGGTCTGTGTCTGCTCCGCTCTGCCTGCCCCCCTCGCGCACACGCGAGCGCGCTCTCGCTCTCCTGTAAGAAAAGCCGCCGCTGTGTGGTGTGTTTTTTTTTTTTTTTTTTTTTTTGACCTTCAGACTTGCAAAAAATGATTGACGAGTCACTCTCAAAGCTGATTGCTTTCCTAAAAAAATGACTGACTAGCAATGCTTGCATCTGATTAGTTCTTGCACGCCATACCTCGCAGCTTATTGGTAGTCTGTAAACCGATTGTCTGGAACCCCGCCCAAATTCCGATGCCTTCGGGCTACAGACGTACTCGACTGCAACTCGGCTCTTGATACGATTGGTTAGAATTTCTGTCAAATGAACAGCTTGGTCACACCTTCTTAAAGGGTACCGCGCCTTTTGGAAAGCAGCCAACACAGAACAATGACTCTTGGTGTCCACATTGCTGGGTTTAGTCTTTAGGAGATCAAACCGTAAAATTCTGCACATTTTAGACCCTCTCAACCTCTCTGGCATTCATAACGTAGCCCTTAAAGTAGCGTGTTAAGATGTTTCGACCCGATTTTCTGTAAGGTCCATCTCTTTATAGCAACGCATTAAAAAGAGCGGTGCATTGTGTGAGTGCATGTACCCACCAATTGTACATTATAGTAAATGCATCTACAGCATGGTTTCAACCTTGTATATAAAAAAAAGTCTATTTTTAGGATCATGTTCAGCCGAACATATTTCTACTCTAGAGTTATTTGTATTTGTATTGGTTTAACCCTAGTCTTCTTTTGAAATTATTTTTCTTTTAAAATAAATTGTTGAAAATGGAAATTTGAACATTAAAACAGTAGATCTTCATGCAAACAGTGCCTACAGATAAAGGTGATATACTTGAACAAATGACACATACGACTGAGATGGTGTATTCATCCTCATAATCCAAATTAACCAAAATTCTGATTTTTTTACATGGAAAAAGTAAGTCCACCACTACATTTGTCATCTCTTCAGCATCATCACATTAGAGTCAGGTGTTCCAGATTAGGTGGCAATAATTAGTACCTCCTTATCGAGTATGCAGATGGACCCTGACTTACATATACAGTGCATTCGGAAAAGTATTCACCCGCGCATCACTTTTTCCACATTTTGTTATGTTAAAGCCTTATTCCAAAATGGATTAAATTCATTTTTTTTCCTCAGAATTCTACACACAACACCCCATAATGACAACATGAAAAAAGTTTACTTGAGATTTTTGCATATTTATTAAAAATTAAAAAAATAGAGAAAGCACATGTACATAAGTATTCACAGCCTTTGCCATGAAGCTCAAAATTGAGCTCAAGTGCATCCTGTTTCCCCTGATCATCCTTGAAGTGTTTCTACAGCTTAATTGGAGTCCACCTGTGGTAAATTCAGTTGACTGGACATGATTTGGAAAGGCACACACCTGTCTATATAAGGTCCCCACAGTTGACAGTTCATGTCAGAGCACAAACCAAGCATGAAGTCAAAGGAATTGTCTGTAGACCTCTGAGACAGGATTGTCTCGAGGCACAAATCTGGGGAAGGTTACAGAAAAATTTCTGCTGCTTTGAAGGTCCCGATGAGCACAGTGGCCTCCATCATCTGTAAATGGAAGAAGTTCGAAACCACCAGGACTCTTCCTAGAGCTGGCTGGCCATCTAAACTGAGCGATTTGGGGAGAAGGGCCTTAGTCAGGGAGGTGACTAAGAACCCGATGGTCACTCTGTCAGAGCTCCAGAGGTTCTCTGTGAGGAGAGGAGAACCTTCCAGAAGGACAAACCATCTCTGCAGCAATCCACCAATCAGGCCTGTATGGTAGAGTGGCCAGATGGAAGCCACTCCGTATTAAAAGGCACATGGCAGCCCACCTGGAGTTTGCCAAAAGGCACCTGAAGGACTCTCAGACCATGAGAAAGAAAATTCTCTGCTCTGATGAGACAAAGATTGAACTGTTTGGTGTGAATGCCAGGCATCACGTTTGGAGGAAACCAGGGCACCGCTCATCACCAGGCCAATACCATCCCTACAGTGAAGCATGGTGGTGGCAGCATCATGCAGTGGGGATGTTTTTCAGCGGCAGGGACTGGGAGACTAGTCAGGATAAAGGGAACGATGACTGCAGCAATGTACAGAGACATCCTGGATGAAAACCTGCTCCAAAGTGTTCTTGACCTCAGACTGAGGCGACGGTTCATCTTTCAGCAGGACAACGACCCTAAGAACACAGCCAAGATATCAAATGAGTGGCCTCAGGACAACTCTGTGAATGTCCTTGAGTGGCCAAGCCAGAGCCCAGACTTGAATCCGATTGAACATCTCTGGAGAGATTTTAAAATGGCTGTGCACCGACGCTTCCCATCCAACCTGATGGAGCTTAAGAGGTTCTGCAAGAGGAATGGGCGAAACTGGCCAAGGATAGGTGTGCCAAGCTTGTGGCATCATATTCAAAAAGACTTGAGGCTGTAATTGCTGCCAAAGGCGCATCGACAAAATATTGAGCAAAGGCTGTGAATACTTATGTAAATGAGATTTGTCAGTTTTTTTTATTTTTAATAAATTTGCAAAAACCTCAAGTAAACTTTTTTCACATTGTCATTATGGGGTGTTTTGAGTAGAATTCTGAGGAAAAAAATGAATTTAATCCATTTTGAAATAAGGCTGTAACATACCAAAATGTGGAAAAAGTGATGAAGCGCTGTGAATACTTTCCGGATGCACTGTAAACTGCAGATATAGGGGCCTGGTGTTCTCTTTGCTATTGACACATGTAATGTTATCATGCCAAATTCAAAAGAGTGCTCTGTGCTCTCAGAAAGAAGGTTGTGGATGTCTATGCTTCTGGCAAGTCATTGAAAAGATTGTCAAATTATCTGAAATCAATCATTCCACTTGAAGGAAAATCACATACAAGTGTCGTAAATTTCAAATGACTGCTAATTTGTCCAGGACTGGACAGCTCAGCAAATTCATCCTAAGAGCTGACTGTTTGATACGAAAAGAAGGCACCAACAACCCCAAACTTTCATCAGGGGATCTGCGGGTAGCTCTTGCAAAAGTTTGTGTCAAAGTACATGCATCTACAATCAGAAAGAGATTGCACCAAATTTGACCTGCGTGCAAGGTATGCCAAGAAAAAGACTTTGTTGTCCAAAAAGAACATTACAACGAAGACTAGAGTTTGCCTTTGAACATCTAGTCAAAGACCAGGCCTTCTGGAATAATATGCTTTGGACAGACAAATCAAAGATAGAGGTGTTTGGCCACAGTATCACTGACGAGTCTGGCTCAGATTGAAGACAGCATTTCAGAAGAAGAACCTCATACCACCTGTGAAGCATGGTATTGGAAATGTTACAGTTTCAGGCATATTTGCTGCCTTAGGGCCTCAGCAGCTTACAGTCATTGAGTCAACTATGAATTCTGTGTCATATCAAAGTGTACTTGAAGAGAATGTGAGGCTATTTGTCTGTGAGTTGAAACTGAACCAGTAATGTATTTTTGAACAATATAATGATCTGAAATACACTAGCAAATTCACCTCACCCAAGATTGGCTCAAAAAAAGCAATGAAGGGTTATAGACTAGCTTAGTCCAAGCACCAATTTTAAGCCCATTGAGTTTATGGGGCCTTTTGAAATGTACAATACAAGCAAGAAAACCCACAAACTTCTTGAAGCTGAAAAAAATTGCATGGATTGGTGGTCAGATATTTCACAGAGTCAGGGACTGGTGGGCAGTTATTAGAACTCCTGCAAGATTTTATTTCGTCTAAAGAGGGTAGACCTTTGTGTTGTATTATGTAGTAGGAAGTGATACAAAAATAGATAAGCTATAATTGACAGCTAAAATGTGTTATGTTCAAAAATGTTACATGATGGAAAAAATGGCTTTCATTTTTAACTCTGCACCCAAAAAATTTATAAAAATCACATGAAATAATCAATACAATATTTTCAGGGTATGCCCTGTATATTTTATTAATTACAATTAATATTTTTGCTGTTAAATATATGCTGCGGATGCTATGCAGATTTTATGAGTCAGATTGATGCAGCTTTAAGCTTATTAACCACTTGTGTGACATTAAAGAAATCATTTGAAGTGCTTTGAACCTGTGAGTTAACCCAAGATGCACCCAGAAACAGTTGAAAGAACCGATCTTGGTGTTCTGTAATTTACAACTCAATGCCTACCAATATAATTGGCAAGAAAATAAAATGCCCTCTTTTACAGGGATTTCAAGGCACCTGCCTTTCAACAGAAGTGGCCAAGTGGCAATGCTGGCAAAAAAAAACTCACACAGAGTCAGTTCAGAAACTTCTGGTAATCCAACATCCAGGTCTTGGATTCGGGAAGAAAACTGGAGTACCAGCATAAAAATGCACCCAAGCAATGGAAGAATATAAAATATAACAAAAACACAACACAAAGATCAAAACCCAGTGAGGCAATAGAACTAAAAGCTACCCCACTTCTGCCACCATTTGTGACGGTTTTCTCCACACTCCTCCCAACTTTTTATTAGTTCATTACTGTACAGTTAAAAAGAGATGTATGCAATATGTAAATACTGTATGATATATTTTTTTAAATTATTGCTACTATCAGTTTGGTTGAATTCTATACCCAAGGCAACTTCTTAGATCAAGGCATGTTGCAACTGTTTATTTTCCTTTTTCCAAATGGTGCACAGGCAAGTTAAGTAACATTCTCAGGGTCACACTGTTATACAGAGTTAAAAATTGAACCTGTACTTTTGTGGTTTAACAGTTAGTGCCCCCGTGACCCTGTAGTTAGGATATAGCAGGTTAGATAATGGATGGATTAACATTTAGTGCCCTGTAATAATAATAATAATAATAATTCATTACATTTATATGGTGCTTTTCTTATTCATTATGCTATACTGCCTGTCTTTTTGGTTTAGCATTCAATCAAAAAATAGATAGACGAATGAATGTTTAATGTCTATAAATATGTCTGAGCCTGTTGCCACAGATGAGCACTATACAAGAATAAATTTAAGTAATAGGTGACAGATGGCTCAGTGGTGCAGGGATTAGCACTGTTTCCTCACAGCTCACGTGGTATGGAATCTGTGTACTGTTCATGTCGATAAAGAGTTTATAAAGTCATATAAAAGGTAAGTTGAAATGTTTTTTTTCATTTTTTGACATATGGGAACATAAATGTAATCTTCTTTTAAACTGTATCCTTAGATAAAAGAGATGTAACTGAAAAAAAGGACTTTTTGACTTTGTAATTCTTTATTCAATGAAAAATGAACAGTTACAATATGTAATTTCCATTGGTGGAATAAGTTGGACCACCCTTAGATCAAATAGCTGGTATTATCCTCTTAAGATGGTGTTTCCTCTGACTGCCTAGCAGGCCCTGACATTGACTGGGAGAACTTTTTTTCCCCACTCCTCCATGCATAATTCTTTCAAATGAGAGGTGATTAAGGGGTGTCTAGAGTGCACAGCCCATTTCCAGTCCCAGTCTTAATGGGATTCAGATGCAGATTTTGATTTGGCCACTCCAGAACCCTACTTTTCTTTTTTTCAGCCATTATTTGGCACATGTAGTGTGCTATGTTTAGGGTTATTGTCATGTTTCAAAGTCAACGTTTGGTTGAGCTTCAGTCTTCCGTCAGATAGTCTCACGTTATACTCAAGCACCCTTTATAGCACTATGATGGTGAGCTATCCATAACATTTCCAACATAATGCTTTAGATTTGCTGTCAGGTTCTTCTGTTCAAATGGTGTCTTTGGTTTCCACCAAACATGTATTCTGGTACTGTGGCCAGATAACTCTATCTTTGCCTTGCCTGCCTAGAGCACATTGTTCCAGAACTTCTGGTCTTTGTGTAGTTGTTCATTGAGAAAGTTGAGAAATCTTTCTAGACAGCAAAAGTTTCTTTCTAGCACACCTCTTGTGCAGATCTTATTTGTGCAGCCTCATTCTCATGGTAGACTCATGTACTTTGATATTTCCAGTGGGAAGAGCTACCTGTATGACTCATGTTGAAATTCTACAGTTCGCAGAGACTTCTTTAAACATCGTACTGATCTTGATGGTAATGTTTTGAAATCGCCTGCACTTGTGTGCAGCTCTAACACCATCATTAAGTTTTCTGATGAGACAATGGGAAAGAGTCAGCTTACAGAATGGAGATACAGTGATTGGCAGACTGTTGTAAGTGCAACAATATGTCTTACAATATAGATAAGACAAAAGAGACAATTGTTGACCTCAGGATGGCCACCGAGGGCTTTGTGATGGAATTAGTCAAGACGACCAAATTTTTGGTGTGCACCTGGCAACTGCCCTTAATTGATCAATTAACACCACCTCCATAGCTAAGAAGGTGCAACAGTTCCTCCATTTTTCTTTAATGGCCGAGAAAAGCAATACACCTACCTACCTCCATTCTCACCACATACTACAGGGGCTCCATCAAATGGCGTTCTTACCAGCTGCATCACCATCTTCTTTGGAAAATGCAGGGTCTCTGACTGCATGGTCCCAAGATAGAAAGTGCACACAGCCAAAAAGATCATTGGGATCTCTGTGTCAAGTGTTTCATCTATGAAGGACCACTCCCTTCCCTCTTTGTCCCACTTCCATCTGGCAGAAGGTTCTGTAGCGTCTGAACCTGTTCTGCCAGGTTCTGCAACAGCTTCTACCCCTTAGCTATCTGGACTCTGAAGTCTGTGCTGCGCTCCTGCTCTCAGATCTGCTCCTAGTAGTTTACTTATCTGAAGTACATTTGTTACATTTGCTATTATTGTTGTTTTTTATTATATGTTTTTATTTATTTATTAAATCTATTTAGTTACATAGTATTTATTTATTTACTTACTTATCTATTTATCGTAAAATATAGTTTATTACTTGTCTTGAACTTGTCCTGTGTTTATGTATATGTTGCACTGCATTCCTAAAACGTTGTTTCGTACCAGTGTATACTGCATTATTGTGTATGGACGGTAAGACAATAACACCCCTTGACTTGACTTGCCCCATAATCAAACTCCATCCATCCATTATCCAACCCACTATATGCTAACTACAGGGTCACAGGAGTCTGCTGGTGCCAGGGCGCAAGGTAGGAAACAAACCCTGGGCAGGGTGCCAGCCCACTGCAGAGCCCATAATCAAAATCCATCCATCCATCCATTTTCCAACCCGCTGAATCCGAACACAGGGTCACGGGGGTCTGCTGGAGCCAATCCCAGCCAACACAGGGCACAAGGCAGGAAACAATCCTGGGCAGGGTGCCAACCCACCGCAGGACACACACAAACACACCCACACACCAAGCACACACTAGGGCCAATTTAGAATCGCCAATCCACCTAACCTGCATGTCTTTGGACTGTGGGAGGAAACCCACGCAGACACGGGGAGAACATGCAAACTCCACGCAGGGAGGACCCGGGAATCGAACCCAGGTCCTCAGATCTCCCAACTGCGAGGCAGCAGCGCTACCCACTGCGCCACCGTGCCGCCCCCATAATCAAAATGATAAAGTAAAGTGGAATATCATGTGGTTAAAGACATGTATCAAATGTTCTCCCCCAGATAATAAGAGAATAAAGTATTCAATGTTTCCTACAACATCTTCTAAAGCTGTAATATAACAGAATTAAATGTCCCTCCTACTAGCAGATGGAATATAATACCGGATCTACCCAAAACAAAAAAAAAAAGAAAAAAATCAATTCATCAGAAACTCATCTCTTCAATAAAATGGGAAAAACAAATATATCATGGATAAGTCCCCTCTTGAATAAAATACAAAATAAATGAAACAATGTGTCTCTTCCTCATATCCCCTCATGACAATGGAATGGGTGCCCTTTAATATTTCCCCTTGAATATCCTGGGTTTTTCTATAATGCCTAGCAGCAGCGGCGTGACCCCTCAGTTGTCCCCTGCTTAGGTAACAGGGCTTGGTCGCTGTGTCGGCACACTGTGGTGAGTGTTCAATCTTTTCCTTTTCCGGGTTTTGTGCTGATGTGCATCAAGCTGGGAAACACAAAGGATCTCCCTGTCTTTTCATCCTACAGCTGGCTACATTTCACAAAAGCAAATGCAAAAAGGGGTGGGCTGGCCTTTGTGTGCCATGGGTGGAATGTAAAAACAAACCCCCCCCCCCCCAAAAAAAAACACAAAAAAGCAGAGCCGTCAGACTCAAGCCATGCTTTATTATTTGCTTTTCTGCTGATCTGTGATCATTTGGAAGGAGCGGGTGCATCATGGTGACGGGTGGCAGTATTTTGTTTTTCTTTTTTCTGTTTTTTTTTAGGTGAGTTTCAGATCAGCAGTTCCATACAACTGGCATGCTGATGTAGACAGGAAAGCAAATAAACTACCTCTGCCTTTCCCAAAGCAGGAAATTGTGGAAAAGGGCATGTCAGTGCCCTGTGCAGGGGAGAAGTATAGGGAAGAGGGATTGGTAGAACCCCTCCCCACAATCAGTGAGCAGGTGGTTTGCTAAATTCAGGAAAGGCTGGCCAGGCCATGACCCCACTAAATCTGCACAGGCTGGGATCTTTCTTAGTACATCTCCCTCCCACAACAACATATAGCTCTGGGGGCCATTGATCACAGCTTTGGTTGAAGGGTCACAATCAAACTTGATATAGATTGCCTCCCCACAATAAAAAAATGTCATGCATTTCACTCCAATGATCAGATTGTAGGCATATTTCTAAATGGATAGATCACAACCCCTCTGGAAATCCTGTTATGCAGATTCAGCAGTTCATAGCAAGGAGTGGTTCTACAGATAGACATTTTTTTGGTTTAATGGAAGAGGAATCCCCCAGTTCACCATGTAAAAACTAGGAGTTGAGTATAAAACACAATACACATGCAAAAAACAAAAAAAAAAAAACAACTCCCACCCTTACGCTACTCTCTCTGATGTCCTTATCCTGTTATGAAGTTGTCCATCTGGGCCTTCTTCTTCTTTTTCTGTCCTGGTTAGATCCCGTTCTCCCTCTTCTTTCAAAAAAAATAACAGACACCATTGTATGAAATGTTCAGTTTTTTTGGCTTATCTGTCACAAGGAATACTGGCATTCTTTAAGAAAAGAAAAACAATAGAGTGTGTGAACCACCCAGGCTGGCACTGCCAGCTTAGCCCGACACAGAGGGCGTGGGACACAAGTACAAGGCACACACTGATGTTTTATTTTCTTTTTTTACCTTGTGGGCAACGCCTTCCACGTTCCCAGAAGCTCAACACAGTCCAGCACAAGCACAACACACAAACAGTTCTCTTCCTTCTCTTTATCTCCTTTCTCCTCCTTTCCTCTGGTCAAGCTTTGACTACCTCCTCCCGACTCTGGCTCCCCGAGTAGTGGCTGCTGGCTGCTATAAGGCACCCAGAAGTGCTCCAGGTGCTTGATGACTTCCGGGTGTGGCGGAAAAACTGCCCATATGAGCTCAGCAGCTCCTGCTGCAGCACCCTCTGGCAGCTCCTGCGGATTCCAACAGGGCTGCACCAAACTCCAACTCCCATGAAGCCCTGTGGGAGTCCGAGGCACCACTGCAACCAAGGGGGGTTGCCATCTAGTGTCCTGGGGGAGGTAACATTCTGGCCACACTTGCTCCCCCAGTCCTCCCCTTTGTGGAGGTGTCTAGGCCGCACGCTAAAAGTGACATGTTTTTTTGAGAATGCTGTTTAATTTTGGCCATTTTTGAACCTCGGCCTGAACTTTAGGAATGCCAGTACATTCCAACCCAAGTCAACAGAACAGGTTTCAGCTATTGCTAATGCAATTGCAAAGGTTTCTCTAATAACCGATTAGCATTTAAACATGACTATATGATGTTGATTATTAGGAAGGAGTGACTACTGAAAATGGGGCTTTGCAGACACATCTTCTGACAGAGGAAGATGTGGAGGACATGAAGATATGGAAAAAGATGTTCCGCTGTGGTGACCCCTAACAGGAGCAGCCAAGAAGATTAAGAAGGTTTGACTACTGAAAATGGAGCTTTGCAGACAATTGTGAATTAAAAAGTAAAAATCAGTCATTTCAAGCAGTAATAGACATAAGTAACACTAGAAATGTCTCAACTATATTTTTAACCAATTTAATGGTATGTTGATAAAAAAGGTCTTAAATTCTATGAAAAATACGATCATTTCTGGGTGTGTCCAGACGTTTCACTGGTACTGTAATCCAGCTCAGTGTTGATGTTGATGGTATCCCGAGCTTATCCTGACCACACTAAGCACAAGCGAGGAACGTGCATTGGTCAGGGCACTAGTCCATCGCATGGCTCACTCTCATACAAACACTGGGACCGTCTAGAATTGCACCAATTACCTAACATATGTGTCATTGGAAAGTGAGAGAGGGCGGCATGGTGGCGCAGTGGGTAGCGCTGCTGCCTCGCAGTTGGGAGACCTGGGGACCTGGGTTCGCTTCCCGGGTCCTCCCTCCGTGGAGTTTGCATGTTCTCCCCGTGCCTGCGTGGGTTTCCTCCGGGCGCTCCGGTTTCCTCCCACACTCCAAAGACATGCTGGTTAGGTGGATTGGCGATTCTAAATTGGCCCTAGTGTGTGCTTGGTGTTTGTGTGTGTCCTGCGGTGGGTTGGCACCCTGCCCAGGATTGGTTCGTGCCCTGTGTTGGCTGGGATTGGCTCCAGCAGTCCCCCGTGACCCTGTGTTCGGATTCAGCGGGTTGGGAAATGGATGGATGAATGATGGAAGTGAGAGAACAACTCATACAGACAAGGGGAGTGAATGCAAAGTACACACAAAATCAAGCCCAGGACATTGAACCTGAGAGGCACTGCTCTGCACCTTTGTGCCATCCCATCATCAAAGATAATGTCTCATGTTATTAATACTTGTTTAATCTTTTTAAGTTTTTTTTTTTTTTTTTAAATGTTTGTTTTATCTTTATTTACAATTTTATCTCCATCTAGTGGACAACTTTGCTACTGCTCTTAATTCTCCAATCTTCATTTCTGAATAGTACTTTATTTCTTCACTTTCTGATTTTCCTGTAACTTAAAGCAACTTATTTCTTTTATTTCTTGAAGATGTAAAATTTCATCTGATTCTTGTAAACACTACTGATACTTAGTGTTACGCACCAACAAACAAGATCAGGAATGGCATACTTTGGTGTCATGGCTTTGAAACAAAAATTCTCTGTTGATCATGATTATCTGGACTTTTTATGATTCATCAGCAATACGCTGAGGGAGAAAATAGTCTTTGAATTGAACCGCAATGCTGAACAGTATTGGAAAAGTCACAGTAAACCGTTTACTTGTCGCAGACAGTCACTGGCTGTCACTACAGACGATAATGTGGGTGTTTTTTGGTCTCCTGATACTGTAAGACACGGGTGTCCAACTCCAGTCTTGGTGGGCTGCAGTGGCTGCAGGTTTTCATTCTAACCATCTTCTTCATTAGTGAACAGTTTTTGCTGCTAATTAACTTCTTTTGCCAAAAGTTTTAATTAACTTGACTCAGGCCCCTCAGTTGTTTCTTTTTCTTTAATTAACAGCCAAACAATAATGAGACACTAAACAAGCTGCCGCATAATCAGTTCATCTGGGCCCATCATACAATATCTGAAAATAAAAGTGAAGGTCTCAGTAAGGTTAATCTCTCAGGTCAGAAAAAACAAACAAAAAAAATCAACAGTTTTGGAAATGTCTGCTGTGGCAGAATGAGAGCAGCAACAAGCCGTGCAATTAAATAACGGGTTTAATTAACAGCAAGAATTGGGCTTCTCCTTAAAAGAGACTGGTTGGAGTGAAATTGGTTGGAGTTTGAAATTTCAGTTTAGCTGGTCATCTGTTGGCTCGTTTCACGTCTCATTTCTGTTTGGCTGTTATTTCATGAAGAAAGGAATACATTCAAAGGACTGAATCCTTAAAAACAGGGCTATTAAAGTGTCAGGAAAAGAAGTTAATTAGCAGTGAAAACTGATTAGGAGAAGGGTTAGAATGAAAACCTGCACCCACTGCGGCCCTCCAGGTCTGGAGTTCGACACCCCTGCTGTAAGGCATAGTGAGTATACCAATCCAGAGATAGTATGGATCAACAAACTGGTGTTTGCAGACATCCATTTTTGGCAAAGTTATGAGTGAATGTCATTTTTCACTCATTATGAAATACCTACATTTCCCTAATAATGAAGACTATGATGAAGCCAGTCACCCAGCACCACAACTGTACAGACTGAGGGATGTGTATCTGGCGATCATCAAAAATACACAGAAGATGTACATTCCTGATCATGACACAAGTATTGGCAAAATTCTCATGGGTTTCAAGGGAAGGCTTGATCCAAAATGGGACAATTCAGTATCAAGTTCTACATGCTGCGCGAAGCAAGCTCTGGGTACATCTACAATATTGCATCTTTTGATATCTGCTCAAACAGTGCCTAGACTCTTCAAAATGCTGGTTCTTTAATGCCATTTTATGGTTCTTTACTGGGTTGTGTGGTTACTCGTAGAACTACTGCTTGTGAAAGCACAATTCCATTCTGGGAATGTTCTCCACTTATGAAGCTGGCTCTTAGTGCTTTGAAAAACCTCCTAATATGTTGAAAAACAAACTGAAATCTTTACTGACTAAAGTAAACTTTAGTCTACTAAATGGTAGACTATCTAACCGATTAAGAAAACCTGAACTTGGCCTGCATGATTGTATGCAGGATAAACCCTTTTAAATTCATGACTAGTTGGTATTTCACAGGTCTGTTATCATCTATTCATAGTTGTTCACTGTATGGAGCCTGTTATGGATCTAAATAAATAAAGGTTCTTTCTGGAACCTTCATTTGGATGGGTCTTTTGGGAACCAAGAATGGCTCCTCTATGGTACTGCTGTAAATAACCAGTCTGGCACCTTGATTTTTAAGAGTGTATATGCGTTGCCGATTGTTTCAGAACATATCACATGATGGATGTGCACTAAATGTGCATCAGTACAACACTGGAAACTAGACAAACCTTTCTACTGTGACTACAACGATGTTTCGGTATTTACATGTTTTTGTTACGCTTAATTGCATTTTTTATTGTAGAAAAAAATTCAGCACTTTCGGCTGGTTTTCCGGGGGGGTAAACATAAGGCAATTGAGGCTACGGTTACAAGACAGTACACATTAGGAAAATGTGTAATCCCTGTTATATTCCTTCCGGTATTTATAAAGAAATGCAAAATTTGGAGTTTTAATTTGCAAATTTAGTTTGTCAGTCCCTAGCAGATATTGCCCCACAATCCCAGTGAAAGAGGTTAGTTTTAAAATCTTACACAAACATTTCCCTGGAAGATGACAATTTCCAGATAGAAACACACAAAGGGCAATTGATATGTGTAAACTTGGTTCCATTTGATAATGTTTGGGACAAAGACACATTTTCCCTTGATTTGCCTTGAGCACCACAATTTTAAATTTGTAATCAAACAACTCATATGTGCTTATAAAGTGCATATTCTCAGATTTTTAAATGACAGAAAATCAAAAACACAGTACCACACATTCGCAATACGCAGCACTCTGCCATCAAATGTGAATTGCGAATTTCCCATTGGGATTAAAAAAGTATCTATCTATCTATCTATCTATCTATCTATCTATCTATCTATCTATCTATCTATCTATCTATCTATCTATCTATCAGTCAAGTTAAAGCCAAGGTTAAATGAACATGGACGCTCTGCTGCGGGGCTGCACCATCGTTGAATAATGCACCATAGTGAGATTTCTTTGGGCAGAAGGAGTGAAACCTTCTGAAATTCTCTGAAGGGTGTTGGTTGTGCGGATCAGTAAGCTTTTTAGGTCCCCATATTGAACAGACTTTACAGTGCCACAAGTCATCATGCACTAAGCCATCTGCAGATCCATAGCTGATATCCAAATGAGCAGCAACAGCAGACAACATAATCTGCTGGAGTCCTCCCTGATGAAGGCATTCACCATGTCAATATGGGCTTGTGTGTGCTAAGTTGACAGTCGGCCAGCTCGAGCTTCGTCGGTTACACTTGCTGTTTTGCTTTACACCTCTCTACCCATTCATAAACGTTTTGAGGAGTCATGCTGTTTTCACTTCCATACTGAGCCAACATCCTTTAGGATTCATGGATTTTGATCATTTTTTTATTTTGGCTGACATTTTTTAGTGTTTTATTCTCGTTTTTCAGCCTCATAATGGCTTCTTTGATGTTCATTGTTACATATCTGGTCCTCATGTTGAAAACTGGCAGCAACAGACTCTAAAGGTCACATTCACGATGGCGTATAGGTACTTTGAAAGTGCAATATGCAGTACTCTGCCATCAGTCTAGCTGAAGCCAAGGTTAAATTAACATGGACGCTCTGCTGCGGGGCTGCACCATTGTTGAATAATTCACCATAGTGAGATTTCTTTGGGCAGAAGGAGTGATACCTGCTGAAATTCACTGAAGTGTGTTGGTTGTGCAGATCAGTAAGCTTTTTGGGTACCCATATTGAACAAACTTTACAGTACCACAAGTCATCGTGCATTATGCCATCTGTAGATCCATAGCTGATATCCAAATGAGCAGCAACAGCAGACAACATAATCTGTTGGGGTCCTCCCTGATGAAGACATTCACCATGTCAATATGGGCTTATGTGTGCTAAGCTGACGGTCGGCCAGCTCGAGCTTAGTTGGTTACACTTGCTGTTTCCGTTTTAAACCTCTCTACCCATTCATAAATGTTTCCATGAGTCATGCTGTTTTCACTTCCTGAGCCAACATCCTTTAGGATTTGGCTGACGTTTCTTAGTGTTTTATTCTCGTTTTTCAGCCTCATAATGGCTTCTTTTTGACGTTCATTGTTACAGCTCTGGTCCTCGTGTTGAAAATTGGTAACAACAGAGTCCAAAGGTGATCAAAATTTCAGAAGCAACAGTAAATGGCGAAAGATCTTTCACGCCTGCACTAATAAAGCAATTAAACAAACATATGAGTATTAAACAACATCTATTAAGTGAAATGTCCTAAAAATATTCATAGTCTCCTAAAAGGAAGGTAGGCCGTGTATAAAAAGTGCTGTTGTCACAAGCCCACTGCTAAAGCAGATGGCCTGCTTGTAGTTTGGGACTGACCAGGACTCAGGGGGTAATAAGAGAGCCAGATGTTCAAAAAAAAGTTAATTTTATTATTCCGCGATAGAGAAGAGAAAAAAAAACAGTTGCTGATGTAAAAGGATGCACAACAAAATCTTCGTATATAATACGCTACCGTGGCTGTCCGTTTGTCTGTCCAGGATTTTAAATCACATGTAGCTCGCAAACCGTTTCACCTATTGATCTGAAATTTGGTACACATATACTACGTGCCCTCTACTGTCCGCTTTCGGGGTGATGATTTTTATCACTCTTTTTATTTTTATTTTATTGTAGAATCAACTTTCGGCAGCAGGGCGGCCGTGCGGCGCATGCGTACGGCTAAATCATTGTTGAGGCAGATTGAAGACTTAAGTGCCAGCTTAAGAGAAAAATTAAGAAAAACGTACTAAGTAATTGTAACATAAAAACTGACGTAATCAGTTTTAACGCCAAAAGATGCCGACGGAAGAAGATAAGAAGTGGGCTGCTCACGAAGCAGCAAGCGCATCATCCTCTGAGCAAATGAATGCTAAACGTACAGAGAAAGAGGATGAAAACTAAGAATGCTCAAGTCAAGTGTATTCACTGCACGATCCGCCGTTACTGCCAGGGGCGGCTCCAGGCTCGTGGCGGCCCTGGGCAGAGAAAGAATCGGTGGCCCCTTCGCCCGCCAATGTCAATATGGCATCTTATGCATGGCGGATGGCCACGTCCGTTGCTGACACTGCATAGCCGCCTCGTGCTCATGACACAAGTGTTTAACTTTTGCCGAATTTTTTTCATTGGTCTGCTCATGGATATCATCACTTTTTTGTTCTTGATTATGGTCATCAACGCCTGTTTCACTTTGCGTATCAGCAGTACTCTGGCCGGAGGACTCTCCATCTTTAAGTTTCCCTAGGGTGATAAAGTTCAGGATTGCTCCTTCCTGTGACGCAATGAAAGCCTCCTGAGCCGCCTTTCTCTTTCTTTTCGAATCACCAGATTCGTGTACTCGAAATCTCTTCATTTTCCTTAGAATGGGTATGCGAATGTCTTGTGTCCCATATCCGACCAGATATTCACTATGACTATTGCGCTAACACTAATACTTTATTAAAACTAGGTGAAACGTTAACTTGTAAGACGACTCGCCCACTTGCACTAGCTTCGCTGCTATGTGCGCGTGTCCGTAACTTGAAAACCAAGTGGCGGCCCATGATATTCTCATTACGGCAGAACGTTATAATACTACATATAGCTTACTGCTCCGACTCTAGCGACATTAGTAAATACAGCGTACTAATTAACAAGAAACACAATGTTTTTCGGCCACATTGCCGTCAGCTGTGTCGTTATTTTTTCTGTTTTATATTCAACATATATTGGCGCTGCGACCCCTGGGATTTGGCGGCCCTGTGCAGGTGCACAGTTTGCACATGCCTAATGTTACTTCCATAACACAGTTCATTTACCTGCATGAGATTAACAACGTCACTTATACACAGAAAAAATATCGACAAATATTTTAATCATTTCATGTACAAGAAACGCAACTCCACGTGTTGTCAAGTTGAGATGGAAACGTTGCTTTTCTGATAGAGTGTACTACATTTCACTGCTATATGAAAAATAAACTCCGCATAAATCAACATCCATAACCACAAAAAACATTCGGCATACACGGAAAATCTATTTTGCTAGCCATCATTAAATTTTAGTTTCTCGCCGTGTGTAAATATGGGAGTTATAAGGAAGAATGTGCAGCGTGCGTTGCTATAAGGGGGCGTTCCCGTATGCAAACTTACTAATTTTATGCAAATATAGAATTTGGTGCCATTATGAGTTTAGAGCAATGCAACAGTCACGTCAGTCATTTTCTAACCTGCTTACTCCCGAACAGGGTCGAGGGGGGCGCCTATCCCTGCTAGTGTATAAATAATCCTGTGACAAAACAAATCTAATTATGAAAAAAGGCAAGACGAAAAATAGAAATTGTAAACTACCCTAATACAGTAATATATATACATACAGTTACTTCTACTCCATGTAAGGGCAGCAGCAGCCTTAAAATAAAACAAAACTGTACTCGGTTTCAGTCCAGGTCAAAAAATACAACTCCTAAAAAAACAGGACCTCAGGAGCCTAACCCACTCCTGTACATCAACCAGCAGCTCAGCCACCAGGCACCTCTTAGTCTGGCGTGCCTCGCACTACGTAACCCTTCTTCTCAAATCTCTCCGAACGATCGTTCTCCCTCTTGCGGCCACAACTGTACTTATAAAGACTTCTCCATTCTCAGAGTCGGCTTGCCTAAACATAGGGAGATACCATTTCGGGCCTGCCGGGGAAATCATACACCAAGTGAAAATCTAAATATCCGACAATAAAATACACATAATAAAACACTAAACAACAAAACATTTCTACCTAACCTCGAGGTTACTAAGATACAAACGGAAACATTACGGTACACGTACACTACTAATCCAACCTGGACTCCTCCTGTAGCTTATCTTTCGACCTTCCCAGGCACCTGTTACCGTTTAGCTTCGGCGCTACCTTTAAAACACCGGTCGGTAAAAATGAAATGTTACCAGCGAGGCTTGCACCCGAAACAAACGGCGAAGCATCCGAAAAGAAAAAAATTAACGAAACCAACAACCTGATGGTAATCCAAAAACATTGTTAAAGTAAATTTTTATTAATTTTTTTTCCCATTGTAAACTCGCTGGCATATTGCTCATTGCGGTTCATACCTAACGTGACCGCCGCTGCCACCCCTGCCACATGAAGACAGCCTGACTGCCAGCCTGCTGCCACCCGTGAGCAGCTCAAGCCAAAACAGACAGCGAACTGGCGGCCACAGCACAAAGCAACAGATGTTTTGATGTCGATTTTCTGTGTGAAACCATTGCGTTGTGTGCTTTTCAAAAAACTGCATGTTTGGGGAAAAATATTCCACCCTCAAAGAGTTAATTAGCAGCCAAACAATAATGAGACACAAAACGAGCTACCACATGACCAGCTAACCCGTGCCCATCACACGATATTTGGAAATAAATAAGGGTGGAGGTCTCAGTAAGGTTGATCTCCGAGGTCACCAAAACATTTTGATGGTGTTCTTAGAAAAAACAGAAAAGCAACAGTTTTGGAAATGTCTGCTGTAGCAGAATGATAGCAGCAACAAGCCGTGGAATTAAATAACAGGTTTAATTAACAGCGAGAATCAGCTTCTTATTAAGAACATGGTTGGAGTCTGAAGCCCCAATTTAGCTGGTCATCTGTCAGCTAATTTCATGTCTCATTTCTGTTTGGCTACCATTTAATGGAGAAAAGAATCGATTCAGACAACTGAATCCTTAAAAACAGGGTTATTAATCTAAAGGGAATTAGCAGTGAAACCTGGTCACGGAGCAGGAAAAGGGTTAGAATGAAAACCTGCTGTCACTGTGGCCCTTCAAGTCTGGAATTTGACATCTGTGCCCTAGGTTGTTCATTTTAAGCAGGTCCCTCACTTATGTTCCTGGAGGTTGGCAGTGGCTGCAGGTTTTTCTTCCAACCAATTTAGTAATTAGAAGCCAGGCCTAGAAAATAGTAAAACCTGGAATTTAGATAGATAGATAGATACTTTATTAATCCCAAGGGGAAATTCACATTCTCCATAATTGATAGGAGCCTGCTCAGCGCGCGTCACTCTGCCACAGATGTCAAACTGTCCAGCTCCATGCCTACAATAGAGCCTGCTTTCCTCACCAGTTTGTCAAGGCGTGAGGCATCTTTCTTCTTAATGCTGCCTCCCCAGCACACCACCGCGTAGAAGAGGGCGCTCGCCAAAACCGTCTGATAGAACATCTGCAGCATCTTATTGCAAATGTTGAAGGACGCCAGCCTTCTAAGGAAGTATAGTCGGCTCTGTCCTTTCTTACACAGAGCATCAGTATTGGCAGTCCAGTCTAATTTATCATCCAGCTGCACTCCCAGGTATTTATAGGTCTGTACCCTCTGCACACAGTCACCTTTGATGATCACTGGGTCTATGAGGGGTCTGGGCCTCCTAAAATCCACCACCAGCTCCTTGGTTTTGCTGGTGTTCAGTTGTAGGTGGTTTAAGTCGCACCATTTAACAAAGTCCTTGATTAGGTTCCTATACTCCTCCTCCTGCCCACTCCTGATGCATCCCACGATAGCAGTGTCATCAGCGAACTTTTGCACATGGCAGGACTCCGAGTTGTATTGGAAGTCTGATGTATATAGGCTGAACAGGACCGGATATAACATATTATATTATATTATAGCCATAATTATATGGCTTTTTAGTGCTTTCATTCATCCAAGAAACAAACATGCTTTTTTCTTTTCGGAGAACTTCATCCCTATGTATTGTAGTCCTTCCCTTCTCTCTCATTTATTTCAAAACATTTTACCAACACAGAAACGTCATGTTTCAAGTTGAATTCCAGCAGGTTTCAATCCCACTGCTGAAAGAAATCTCACTATGGCGTGTTGTTCAACAGTGGTGCAATGCCAGAGCGGGGCGTCCATATTCATTTGACCTCCGATTCAGCTAGAACAGGGGTCTCCAACACATCGCTCGCGAGCTACTGGTAGCTTGCAACCCCTTTCCAAGTAGCTCGCCAAAGGGTTAATGAATTGTACATAAATTTGAAAACTTCATTGGTCAAATTAGGGGTGGGTGATCTTTCCAAAAAATCATATCACGATCCTTTTAAGACAAAATCACGACCTACAATCTGAACTTCAATGTGGCATACACTTAAGAGAATATCTGGACTCAAACTCATCAGGTAACACTTTATTTTAAATATCAAACAAAATTGAATTCAATTGTTCTCTCGTTTGCTAGCTAAGCGGAGTTAAGGAACATGCCCTGAAGTTGGCGAGTGAGTGAGGAGGGCCCCGCCCGCTGCGTCTCACTTGGATTTGTGCAAATAAATCAGTACCGCAAGCGAACTCTGATACATAGCGAAATGAGAGAAGTCGCAAATTTAACCGGAATGTTCAAGCAAGTTATAGAAAAAAACCCGAACTAAATCCGTGAAGTAGTTCTCTCATGAAAAGCAGACAGACATACAGTCAGAGAAACATTGGATTTTATATATTACTAGGGTGCTCCGCCCCCTGCTCGCTTCGCTCGCCAACCCCCGTGTTTGGTTTACCGGATATACAATACAACACAATACAATTTATTTTTTGTATAACCCAAAATCACACAAGAAGTGCTGCAATGGGCTTTAACAGGCCCTACCTCTTGACAGCCCCCCAGCCTTGACCCTCTAAGAAGACCAGAAAAAACTCCCAAAAAAAACCTTTGTACGGAAAAAATGGAAGAAATCTTGGGAAAGGCAGTTCAAAGAGAGACCCCTTTCCAGGTAGGTTGGGCATGCAGTGGGTGTCAAAAAGAAGGGGGGTCAATACAATACAATACAATACATAGAACAGAATAAATCCTCAATACAGTATAAAAATAAAAATTCTAGAAGTACGGAGTAGAATTTCACATTAGATGATATCACATAATATGATTTGGATTTGTTTTAAGTCCTGGAGACCTCATTCATCAAGCTGCCTCCCCCATTTTGCCATTCCACATCTGAAATAGCACTAATCCGATGAAAGGACCCCTCATTCCCACGTCCCCATTCATCAGGGATGACTTTACCTTAGGCAGGCAATCTACAATTTAAAGAGATTGTTATTTTCTTGGGAATTGTTACATATGCATTATTTTCACTTTTACTTTAAAAACTTTTGTAAAAACAATACTTGTTTCTTTATTTCCTGCCCTGCGTGTGTTTACATCTCTTTCTTGCCAGACGTATAATGCTGCTCGTGTTGTGAAGGGTGTTGCGGCTGAACGTACGCTAAGGATATGCCTTTGGATCATTTGCTGTCTTTTTGGTGCTTGCTAGCTGCCTCTTCTGACTGTCGCATGTCGTTGTTTTAAGAGCTCGGAGCACATGATGCTTGCCTGCCAAAAGCAATCCAACACCTGCTAGCTTAGAGGTCTGTTGACTTGTTTTAAATGATGGCTCACTGCCTGGTCTCGCATGACGTTGTAAAAGCAATACCTGTCTTTTATTTCTGGCCCCGGGTGTGGTTGAATTCTTTCTTGCAGGATGTATAACGCTGCTCGCGTTCGGTTGGGGTAGCTGCTGTTGCGCTGCCCTTCGATCTTTTTAAACCCTGTACAGCCGCTGTCCTTTTTGCTACGGCCCTGGGACAATCTCTTGGCACCAAGTCTCATGTTTACGGTCCCCGCGAGACGCACCGTGGCAAGTCTCCTTGGTCTCATGGGTCTTTAAAATGTCTTCCGAGATGATCACGTATCGTAGCCTTGCATTTGCTTTCCAGGACAGGATTTCTTTTTATAATAGAGAGATTTATTACTAAACCTTCAAACAGCATTCTCAGCATTTCTGGAGCTTAGTAGAGCCTGATAATTATAAGACTCTTCACCAAGCAGCTCTGAAAATGTCTGCTTTGTTTGGGTCTCCATACCTCTGTGAGTCTGACATGAATGTCATGAAGTCAAAGTTCAGAACAAGACTGACAGACGAACATTTAAATGACTTCATCAGAGTGAACCTGAGTGGCTCCACTCCACCATACACCTCAGTGCCCGTCATCTGACTAACTAAACAACACATCACACATGCGACTGGACCTGTGAATAAAGTGACACAGTGACATGGGACAAAATGACAAATGAAGAAGTCAGATCTGTGGATTTGGAATTGCATTGCTTTACTTTGACAGCATTCATGTTTTAATTCAATAGCGTGAGATTACCTCGAAAATGCATACAGACACACAAAATGCACTTGCAGGTGAACTAAATATTTTTTTGTGATGTTTCAATTCAAAATGTGAGTTGTAGACACCAACATTTTGTAAATGTTCAGGCAAAATAAGCTTATTTAGTTTGTTTGGGTTGAAATAAGCTATGAGAATAAACATTAGAAAACATGAATAGCTCTTGGCCATTTTCATTTTGTAAAAGTAGCTCTCGGGGGGGAAAAATGGTTGGAGACCCCTGAACTAGACTAACAGCAGAGTGTTTGTTTAAACTACCCATAAGCCACTGCAAACGTGTGATATTGCATCATCTTTCCAGTTACTGTGTAATTTTTGAATTGCCTTTGCTTTTTGATTTTACCCTTGTAAAAACCACAGAAAAAAAATAAAATAAATAAATATGAAGAGCAAAGCAAAACTTTTTAAAATTTTTATTAAAGTTAAGAATCCAATCAAGGATACTGGGAGCTGTGCTGTGCCGGTATTTAACGTGTCACGCTAATGATGTCAGATATCACATGGTGTAAAACCACACCCTCTGTAAACAGGAAGTGTGTCCTAATGATGGACTTACAAAATGGCTGTGCAATAAATAAACGGCAATAATAACAATAATAAAAATAAACATTTCCCAGGAAACACACAAAAAACGTTAAAATTATACAAGGTTATTGTCTGTCTGTTATACCTGCATTGTTATCACTCTTTAATTTAATATTGTTCTTTATCAGTATGCTGCTGCTGGAGTATGTGTATTTCCCCTTGGGATTAATAAAGTATCTATCTATCTATCTATCTATCTATCTATCTATCTATCTATCTATCTATCTATCTATCTATCTATCTATCTATCTATCTATCTATCTATCTATCTATCTATCTAAAATAGAGAAAAAGTTAATATTGCAAAGTAAAGAAAAGTCCTTCTTTAAAGAAAATTCAGTTTGTGGCTTTTGTCTTGTTTAAGTTTGCTCATACAGTCGAACCATTTCTAAATGGTCAGAAACCTGTATGCCATTTAAAACTGAAAAATGGGTCTATCGGTTCATGCTAGCAATGAGACCAATTCCAAACTGACTTAATTAACACACTGTATTACAGATATAGCCAAGAAGGTTCTACTGAATTTCACGTTAACTACAGAGGGTAAAGGCTATACCATAATCTATAGCTGTGAAAGAAAATTACATTCTATTCAAATTAAGCAAACACTAATGTAGCCCTAGGCTCATATAAAATTCCCTGTAATAGTGTTTACTGGTTCGTTGGAAAAGAATTATTATTATTATTTATTTATGTCAGCTGCGGTGGTCTGGTGCTCTGCCTGGGGTTTGTTTCCTGCCTTGCGCCCTGTGTTAGCTGGAATTGGCTCCAGCAGACCCCCATGACCCTGTGGTTAGGATATAGCGGGTTGGAAAATGGATGGATAGTTATGTCAGTGTTTCTGTAATGTGATTAAGTGGGTGAGATGACAGGCGGGGCTCGTACTAAGATAAGAGAAGAGAAAGACTACATGGAGACTTTGAGGAAAAAAACAAAAAGTTTGAGTTTTACGTTTTTGCGGAGGCTTTTGAGCTCCGGGTGGTGTACAAGCGAGAACCTGTTGGAAGCGAGGAGAAGAAGAAGCAGTGGAGTTGAGGTTAGCATCACAGGTGAACTAGCTTAGTTAGCCTGTGAAGAAGCATGGTATATTTTGGATAGCACTCCAGGTGACCAAGGGAAAGCCTGGCAGCTCCTCTGGCAATGAGGAAAAAAATGGCAAGTTTCACCCCATCTGGACGGACTAGCTCCTTTCTGCTTGCAACGTTTTGCCGTGAGCCTGTATGCAGGACGATTCTAGCGTGGAAGTGCTGTGTTTGGACAATGGACACTGATGTTCACTCCGCTTATTTGTGACTACTGTGACCTACGATGTTGGCTCATTAGAGTTAACGGGCCTTAACATTTTTGGCCCGAGTGTCAACCAGGCCTGCAATGAGGGGAGTTTGTGTTTAATATTATTTTTATTTTGGTGGCAGCTGGCTTGTGTATGTGTGTGTGGGCCCCTAAAGTTGTTACGTTAAAGTGAGGTTTTAGTAATTAAGTTTGCTCATATATTATAGATTTGGTTGTTGTGATTTCTTTAACAGTGGGATGTTTTAAGTGCTGGTAAAAGCAAAGGCATTTGTAAGGTTTAAGTGCACTGCCTGAACCTTAAGGTATTTGTTGTGAAGGGAAAATATACCCTTTATACCCCACCTTTGATGACTCAGGCGCCGCCGAGAGTGGCAGCCTTTTCAGCAGCTCCATGTACGACTTTATTTTTCTACTTATTATTTTTTCTACTTTTATTTTTCTCTTTTTTTATTGATCACTTGATATTGTGAATTTCCCCTTGGGATTAATAAAGTATCTATCTATCTATCTATCTATCTATCTATCTATCTATCTATCTATCTATCTATCTATCTATCTATCTATCTACTGCATTTGTGTTCGTTTTCTAATTTCTGCAATCTATAATATGTGGGAATTTTGATTGGACTTAACTATATATATATATTTTAGATATTTTTCCAATTAAGTCAATACATTTTGCTATATTTTGGGAACATATTTGTATTGTGAATTGTGTTACTAATTGTGAAACAGCTGGCAGCTTATTACTGGGGAGTAGGTATTAGTTAAGGGATTCTAATTTATCCTCTAAAAACACGCATTTAAAATTAAAGGAGGTTTTCATAAATCAGCTCAGGGAAATAGAGTTTACGAACTTAGGGTGCTATCCTATGGCTAAAGGGTAAAGAAAGTGCTACACTAACAAGAGTTTAACTTAAAGCACTAACTTTCTAAGATGGGCTCTTACAAGATATCCAAGGCGACTTACAACATTTATAATACAATTGGTTGCATTTCTTGGTTTTCCAATTGGAGCCCAGACAGATCAAGTGACATGCTCAGGGTCACACAGTGTCAGTTTGCAGGAATTTGAACCCGCAACTTCAGGGTTTGAAATCTTTTTGTGGACCCTGAGTCAGCTGCCCCATTTGCAGTTTTGCATCACGTGGTCCATGGTAAATCCGACAATGGAAAATGTCTCTGGTGCCCCCCTTCCCTTGATGCCCTAAATGTGTGCTTATTATGCTTAATGGTTAATCCTGCCCCGTCCAGGTAGCTCCTCTACCAGGCGCTATACAGTATATCCCTCGTATTTAGGAGCAATACAATGAAACGCCTTACCTTCTGAATGTTGAACTTGGCATTGGTCACACATGTAATCTGAACCTGTGATTACAACTCGCACAATCTGCTTTTAGTAAAGACAGAACAATGCCAGCGCAGGTGCTGAAGAGAAAGAAAAAGTTTATTTTGACAATTTCCTTGAGTTTTGTCAAATATTTAAATTGGTGTCTATTGCACTTGTGTGTGTTGTAAAGCAATGTTAAAGGTGCTATATAGAAGTTACTTCTTTATTTTTATGAATTAAATGTCATCATGAGTGCAGCTCACTGTGAAGAATTCAGCTTAGTGAAATGATTCAGCTCTTTTGTACAAAACTTCTCAGAAGTTCTTTCATCATTAGGTCATGGTGCTAAACAAATGATATACAAACAATTTTCCATGCTTTGATTGAATTCTCTTTAGCGCTTTTGATGGCAGGGTGGCGCAGTGGTAGTGCTGCTGCCTCACAGTAAATGAGCCAACGTCTTCAGTTGCAGTTTATGCCCGGTCTTTGCCTGTGTGGAATTTTCACATTCTCTTGGTGTATTTGTAGGGTTTCTTCTAGTTACTTTTCCTTCCATATCCTTAACGATGTGCGTGTTAGCTCATTGGACAACCGAGAGTGGGCTCTGTAAGGGAGGGGTGCCCTGTTCAGATGCTGTTGGCCCCCTTCCACGACCATGAATTGATTAAACGGTTTTTGAGATGTTTTTCTATTACTTTTTTAATGTCCGAAAACTTTTCAAACCCGCTTGGCAGGGTTGTGGAGGGTGCGGGAGCCTATCCCAGCTAGCATAGGGCGCAAACCCTGGATAGGGCACCAGTCCATTGCAGGGCAAACACACACCCACCACAATTTAGCATTGCTAATCTACCTAACCTGCATGTCTATGGACTGCGGGAGGAGGCCTGATTTCCTATAGGAAACCCACATAAACACAGGGAGACTATGCAAACTCCATGCAGGGAGGCCCCAGTCTCCATTAAGTGGAAGTGCCAGGCACTACGGAATACCACCGCCACCACAAATAATGATAATAATAATAAGTCTGTCAAATTCATGTGACCAACGTCTCATATGGGAGCAAGATCCAGTGTAAGGACTCAAAACTTATTCTCCTTTTTCGAATGAACTCTGGCATCCTTGACCAATTTTGGTCCGTAAACTATTTGTACAGCATTTATAAGTCATATAACAAGTTGTTTTGTTCTTTATGCTTGGAAAAAAAAATTAGTTTTGGAAACGGATCACGGAAAAAGGACAAATACGCAGCGCCAGAAAACCATAGCGAGCCGGGTGCTCATTGGCTGACACGCCTGCTGCTGTTCTCCTCCATTGGAGGCGGGCTGTTTAGAGGAGGACTAGACGGGCGTTTTTATTACGTCCGATCGCGATGAAGAAGAGAGTGAATCGGCGACAACGACTGCGCGACCTCACCACTCAGTGTCACTTGATGAGCGCCAGCTTTCGTTACCTGGACAAGGGGAGCCGATATACGGTAAACGAACTAGCTTTTTTGTACGTATTCGTGTAACTAAAGAACTGAAAATAAAGGTCTTATTGCAGACGTTTATTATATTTTACGGCAAGTGAAGCTGCAGCTTTTGGGGTGCCAATCCCTAATACGCTCGATCGGTAACTTCGGTACTCCGCCAGAGCACAGTCTTATGCAATCGCCTGGAGCAGATGGATGTTATCCGTCTTGAAGGCGGTCTGTGTACTAGCCGTCCGTTGTTTTTTTTTAATTCTCTTAATAATTGCAATTGTTAGAAGCCCTCCCGGAAGTGTGGGCACAAAGAATAGTAAACCCATTGGTGTAAATCTATCACTGGGCAACAACAGGGCATCAAACCAACCAGAATGTGGGCAGTGGAGCTTGTAATTTACTTCAGTAGTTTGTCATCCGGTCGGGTTCTTTTGACGGTGATTTTAGGAATCCGTGGAGTCAGCTCTTTATATGCCAAGGAGATGAGACATTATTTCTGCGGTACATAAAGCTCATATCATAGATTCATTTTGAACTCGAGTTATTTTCTGAAAAGGCAGTCTAAATACCAGAGAGAAATCAAACATCTGTGTTTTTAACGTCTTTCTTCATATCCACCCCTTGGCATAGGTGACTTAGTCAATCGTAAAGAGACCGGCGCATCTCACAGGGTTCAAGTTTTTTTTTTTTTTATGTCGTGCGCCTCCATCCTGAGGTTCGGCAGCATTTCCAAGTTTGCAACACACAAATGGGTGGAACAATCAGTGTTTGCAGTGCCGTTCGAAGTCCATTTGGAACCCTACGTGAGTTGACGGACCGCACCCCCCCCCCCCTTTTTCCACACGTTTAGTCGGTATTATTAGACTTCGACGAATTAAAAATTAAGGTTCCAGTGTAGGTCATCAGAGCCATAGAAGAACCATTTTTAGTTCCCAAAATCCATCCATCCATTTTCCAACCCGCTGAATCCAAACACAGAGTCACGGGGGGTCTGCTGGAGCCAATCCCAGCCAACATCGGGCACAAGGCAGGAACCAATCCCGGGCAAGGTGTCAACCCACCGCAGGTCACACACAAACACACCCACACACCAAGCACACACTAATTTGGCCAATTTAGAATCGCCAATCCACCTAACCTGCATGTCTTTGGACTGTGGGAGGAAACCGGAGCGCCCGGAGGAAACCCACGCAGACACGGGGAGAACATGCAAATTCCAAGCAGGGAGGACCCGGGAAGCGAACCCAGGGTCTCCTAGCTGCTAGGCAGCAGCGCTACCACTGCGCCACCGTGCCGCCCAGTTCCCAAAATACCATCCACTAACAGCTGGATTAACCATTAAGCAGAACAAGCACGTGCTTAGGGCGGGAAGGGAAGGGGGGCACCCCAGCCATTTTCCATTTCCGCATTTACCATGGACCATATGGTGCAAAACTGCAAATGGTGTTGCTGAACCAGGTTCCTTAAAAAAAGGCGCCCCCACATTAAATGAAAAAAAGGACACACTGTATCATACTATATCACATATCTATGATCTGCTTCTCACACGTGAGAGGACTTGACGGATGTTTGCCGACTGGCCGATGTTACCTGTGGGTGGTCACCTAGTAATAAGATTGCGACACAAACTAAAAAAAAAACAACATGTAATACTCCGATCTTCAACCTGCCAAATAATGAACCAGCAGCCGTGGCGTAGGTTCGATCGCCGTAAGGGGATGCAAAAGGCCGTACACCTGACGACCTCCAATAAGGGCGAAACACGTGTCGTGTAGTCTTTGTATTATCTGGCAGATACTCAACCACATATCTGTGATCCACATCTCGCAACTGAGAGGACGTGGCGAATGTCTGCCGACTGGCCGACCACCCACAGGTGTTACCTGGTAGGTGATAATCAGATAGCGATTCAGACTTAAAAAAGGTATATAAATAAAATAATAGCATATAAATTAAATACAAATAATAATATATAAATGAAATAATAGAGGTTAATGATGTATGTTAATCTTGGGAATACATCATCAGAATCTGTGGGGCACCAATCATTTAAGTGCTTACGACTTGTAAAGGTCTTAACCCCGCCCTGCCTCCACGTGAAGGTTCCAGAAAGAATCTTTATTTATTTAGATCTGCAACAGGCTCCATACAGTAAATAATCATGAAAAGATTTGTGAAATATTTTTGTCTCACGACTTTGAAAGGACTCTGTCTGCGTATAATGACACTCCGCGCGTCAGGATTGTGGGGTCTGCAGTTGGCGTATTCCGTTATTTTGTTATATTATCCGCATGAGGGATTTCTCTACCCATCAGAATTGCCCACGCGAAACGCACGAGACAGAACCGATCTGCAAATTATTTAGCTAAATAGTCAATCGGAAATCTCCATGAGGGAAGACTAGTCAAGCACTTTGAGCTATATGAAAATGTGCTATATAAATAAATGTTGTTGTTGTTGTGTGAGAACCAAACAGGGCTGGGACTGCTTGTTCTTATTTCTATGAAGTCTTTTGCATTTTCCCAAGCAGCTGGCTGTTGAAGGCGAGGGAATTTTTAAGATGCTTCAATTTCTTTGCCACACCCCCTTTTTTACAATTAGGCATCTTCACTTTCTATATTTTAAATAGTTCATTAGTGCAATGATGAGATCTTTTTCATTGGTGGTCTTGTGTGTATACGTTTAAGTGTTTTATGTAATTTTTTTAAATGTGTATCTTTGCTGTCCTTTTTTTGTGAAATAAACAGCACACAGCATGTACAATTCCATATTTATTGAATCCTGTTGGCGGTTTATTTTTAAATCTTGATAAAAATTATGCTCAGTTAAGAGTCTGAGAGTGTTCAATGTTTTATAAGATTGGGTGGTTGGGTTAGGGGTATTTGAAATGTGTTATTCACCGCCCCACAATGATGAGGTCCAGCGGTGTCTGTATTAATGGTCTTCGATCTTAGAATTTCCATTTTACCCAAATGAGTGCCACATATTTCATAACAGCATGAAGGCATCCATGCATCCATTTCAATAATATCCACTTGCAGCGCCACAGCACCATACGTCACCTGCTACTCATGCATTTTCGGAACCCTCTTTTCCCATGGTACATTGCAAAAAAAAAATAATAATAATGCACCGCTTACAAACAACATTAACTATACACCTGAGGAGCGGAGTTAACAATTAGGCAAGTGCCTATAGGCCCCAAAGTAGCAAAGGGCTCCATGATTAAAATGTATTTATTAACCTTTTTTCCATCCATACATCCATTATCCAACCCGCTGTATCCTAAGGGGTCACGGGGGTCTGCTGGAGCCAATCCCAGCCAGCACAGGGCGCAAGGCAGGAAACAAACTCCAGTCCACCGCAGATTAACCCTTTTTTATTTTTAATTTAAAACATATTAAATTTGCGGTTATAACTCTTATTTTCAATGAACTTCTGACAACGCGGGGCTCCCCCGTTCAGTCCAGACTACAATGGACTGTTCCATGTCTAACTGCCACACTACTGCGCAGTCTGAAGTGAAGCCTAAAAGAGTTAACATACATGGCTAAGAAAAGAAGCTTGTAGTGTAGCAGGGTCAGTGCGTACTGATATGTACAATAAAAACACAAGTTATTGACTAGTAAATGAAACAAAGTTACTTAAAAAGTGGTGGAGAAAAACGAAAACGAGGACGATAACAACAAAAAAAAGTTGCAAAGCTCCCGAAAGTAATTTCTTTTTTCTTGATATAACCCGCAACCTGTTACTAGATATTTTTAAGAGCCTTTTTTAAATGTTGCAACAAATCCTGTTGCCAAAGAGGAAAGAAAGCAACTGGATAATGCACTGCCACTGTCCGCTGACGGTAAAATGAAAGCACCGCCTCGTACAATCGGTGGTGGGCAAGCAAGACCCGTGGCACAAGTGCAAAACGCCCGCGGGTTGCTGCTAGAAGTTTAATATTCTGTAACCAGGGAAGCTTATTCTGGCCGGGAATCCCAAGTCTAACACAGGCCACACAATTTTTCTTGTACAGGCACAAACACCTTTTTGTCTTGGAATATTTTTTATAAAAAATTTTATTTTTATTATTATTACTTATTATTTAGACCGTAGATTAATATTTAAGAGTGAAATGTACGTGTAAAAACTTAGTATCAATACAACCTCTGGTAACATTTATGAAGTGTTCCACACTTTAACACCATGTAGTTCTGTAATATTTATATCAAAACAAATGTTCAAAAATAAACTGAACCACAAAAAGTAGTTTTGGAGTCAGTGGAATCCCAGTGCAGAGATTATGTTTGCAGTTTCAACGGTGAGTCTGCAATCTCCACAGCCGAGCCGCTGTCAGTGTCTGGATGGTGATGCTGAAGACTCTTGCACAAATTTTGAAGTGTTGGTCAAAAAAGACCACTTTGAATTTATTCAATGGACAAAAGACTCAAAAAAAAATGAGTCGGTGCCATAGAATTCTATCAAACATTTTTTAAAGAATGCACTTAGTAAACAAAAAACTAAAACATTACATGTCCCTCTCTCATCAGCGCTAAGGTTTAACTGTCAGAGCGCGACAGACGCACTTAAAAATATTAAAATAAAAATCAAGACACGTTCATTAACAAATTCATCATGAAATAAAGAACAGGTACATTTAAAAACTCAAATCATTCAACTCACATACGTGTTTCATTAATAAAAAAAAATAAAACATTTCGTGTAGCCTATTCAGTCACTTTGAGTGAAAAGGGAAGAAAAAAAAAACGTTAAAAATGTGACCATACGCTACACTTCATTAAAATTTGAAACAAAAATAAAGCAAAATAAACACACAGTAATAAATACCAAAATCCATACAACATCCAAATATATTTTAAAAGTATAGTATAAACTTTTAAACAATCTTCATATATAACTTTAATCACAAAAACTCCAGACGTACGCACTTCTCATCATTGCGCACCTGTTTAACTGTGAGAGCGAGAGACGCACGCGAAGTCAAAACTTGACTTGAACAAAAACAAGAAACCAGAAAAGAAATCCTTAAACCGAAAGGATGTGTGCCCACTACAGACCAATAACGCCAGCTCGTTTTCCAATATAATAACATTACATAATTTCACCGTTAGTTTATTTCACTGGTTGCTCTGAATGTCAGGCCATGCAGGCCAGGCAGCAGGTCACCGGATTGTAAACGTTAGTCCGGCTCTGTCGGTACCTCATGAGGTGCTCGTAACAAATAAGCGTAGTAAATTGCCAAGCGATGCTATCCAAAGAACAGGGTCAGCCTGCAGAAATATAAAGTCGATGTGTTTTACTGGTTAATGGAGAAGGAAGCGGGTGCAGTAGAGCGACAGCGCGAACGAGAGCAGGCTCGAGAGTTTAATGCAGCTGATTGGAGAACCCCGAGTCAGGTGCTTGGCCAGCACCCGAAAGCCGACGGTAGTGGTCGCTCCGGCTGAGCGCTTGTTTGGAGCAGGAGTGACCTGGAGAAGGTTGGTTCGCCGCCGCCGCAGTGAAGGAAGCGGAGTCGAGGAGGCTTTGGGCGTGTTGAGCCCCGGGGAAAGCTCCCGCTGATTGTAAACGTCAGTCCGGCTCTGTCGGTACCTCATTAGGTGCTCGTAACAAATAAGCGTAGTAAATAGCCAAGCGGTGCCATCCAAAGAACAGGGTCAGTCTGCAGAAATGTAAAGTCGATGTGTTTTACTGCTTGCTCATCGTTGTCTTGCATGTTCAGTTTTTGAAGAATATGAGTTTGCGGAGGGCGATTTTTATCAACGATCGATTCCGTCGGTAGAAGGGGAATGTCGGGTGTCACTAGGGCTCTGTGCGTAAAGCAGCAAAAAGAGCGCCGTTTTATAAGTATAAAAGTGTGCAGGTTAAAAGAAGATCAATAGGGGAGGATTATTCCTGTACTTGCCAGACATGCAGCTCAGACATAGTCGTGAATTTGAATTTTGATTTCAGTACTTTGAGACACATTTTTCAGTTTTTTCGAGCTCCTTTTGTTGTTAATATGGACAACTGCGACTCGTGATAACAGGGTAGATTCACAATAAGCTTACTAAAGTTTCTTTTAACGATTTATACAGACTGCACATTGCTAATCCCCCACCCGGCTTTGCAAACATATTCGCAAGGGATCATTACAAGGCATCCGTTTCAATTGTGCTCAGGCGTTTAATAAAAAAAAAAAAAAAATTAGTATAAAACTATGCTAACACATACCCATACATTTTTGCTGCATCCAGCATTTCATTTAATAGTAACCACTTGTGCAGAAGCAAGCAGATTCGTGGTCATGACCAGAACAGTGGCATAAAATTACTGTTAATGATTAGTGTTTGAGCATTGCCTTTAATAGCTTTTAATAAAAAGTTTTATAATTCAAACCGTTTTTTAGATCATTTTTGAGATTAACAACATACTGGGTTCATTACACACACACACAGATTTTATTGAGACTGCTGCATGAGTCATTATTAATAATTTATCCCACTTCCAGAAAAGTCTGCGGTCAACCCTTCTTTAACAGTTATACGTACAGAAAAGTGTGATCAATGGAATGTATGAGAGCAGTCTTTCTTATTTTTGCCTTGGGCCCCCAAATAATTAAATCTGCCTCTGGTATACTTTCTGTGTATTACAATATGCAGTTCAAACAATGATTTTAAAAAGAAAAAATGCACATACGTTTACATGTAAGCAGTGTTTTAGCTGTCTGCCTTGCTGGTTTAGGCTTCAGTTCCCCTGTGACCCTGGACAGGGTTACGTAGGCTTAGAAAATGGTATGCTAGTATCATTTAATTATTTCAATGTGCAAGTCTGTTTTATGAATCATTGCTGTGTTGCAGTTAATTCACAATCACACAGAGTTCTAGACTTTCATAAAGTAAGTATTTTTGCTTAAGGAACATCTCCTTTGCAGCAACGCTGCCAATTGTTCCTGATGATCTCCACACCTTTGCTTTGTAGGAAATAACAAACGGATAGCAGACTAATTGTTCTGTGTGTGCTGGATTTTTTTTATTTTTTGTGGTTATGGAAGCTGATTTATGGTGGGTTGTTTCTGATAAACCTGCAAACCTGTAGCACACCCTACATCATGAAAGCAACATGTAGAGTTTCTGTTAAACGGCTAAGAAAAAGTGTAACAGCTATTGTCTGACAAGCAAAAGCAGTCATTTCCATCCATCCATCCATTTTCCAACCCGCTGAATCCAAACATAGGGTCACGGGGGTCTGCTGGAGCCAATCTCAGCCAACACAGGGCACAAGGCAGGAAACAATCCTGGGCAGGGTGCCAACCCACCGCAGGACACACACAAACACACCCACACACCAAGCACACACTAGGGCCAATTTAGAATCGCCAATCCACCTAACCTGCATGTCTTTGGACTGTGGGAGGAAACCGGAGCCCCCGGAGGAAACCCACGCAGACACGGGGAGAACATGCAAACTCCACGCAGGGAGGACCCGGGAATCGAACCCAGGTCCCGAGATCTCCCAACTGCGAGGCAGCAGCGCTACCCACTGCGCCACCGTGCCACCAAAAGCAGTCATTTCTTTGATTAATTTTGTTAATTTCATAAAGGTGTATGAATTGTGTTTTATAAACTAAAATATACATCACCAAATTTATTAGTATGAGTTGTAATGATCTAAGATAATTATAATATGCCCATTAAGTAGTAAAGCATGTAATGATTGAATGTTAATTGCATTAATTTTACTGATACAAACCGCTCACTGGTCTTCTATTCAGACAGTTTTTTGACCATTAAATGATTGGAAGCTCAGGTGTTGTTCCCGCTTTGCTCCCAGTGATTGCTGGGATAGACTCCAGCTTTCCTACGACTCTGCCCTGGATAAGGGGGCAAAGAAAATGGACGATTTGATCTTGGCATTTGTATAGTAATGTTCTTAGTTGAAGTGTATTATAGGATCATTTTATTATAATGCTATTTTTGTACAAGTAGTACCATTTCTCATTCTTGTATTTGGTGTAATCATCTTAATCTTAACATTAAAAACTCTGCTAGGCTTTTAAAGAGCCCTACAATAGTAAAAATATTCTAATTCTATCACTCACTCAGTATTATTCCCTACTTTCTTTGTTCATCCCCTTTACTATGTCCTACTTTTGAACAGGTTAATCTTTGTAACCCTCTGAGGTTATCTGCTAAGAGAAAGTATATAATAATGAAGTAGATTAAAACATAGAATATATATTAGAAAAAACAAGGAAAAATCTTAATTTTAAATGATGTTTGTGACAGGTCCTCTGATACAGTCTTCCTCAATTTCCTGCAATCGACTGATATGATTCAAATCAAGACGTGGCTTGGTGAGTATCTTTAACTTCCCTATCAGTGAATGGGCAGGCGCTAGTATTGATTCCCTTATGGACATTCATAATTTATCCACCCCTGAAGAACTGGTCTCACACTATAACTCTGGCTTAATGGTATTCTTAACTCTGTCGCTCCATTAACAACTAGATCTGTTTCTTTCTCCTTTTCTGCTCCCTGGTTCACTCATGAACTTTGGATTTTGAAAGCCAAAGGCCGGCAACTTGAACGCTTGTATAAAAAAACTGGACTCTTTGTTTGCAAAGAGATGTACAAAAACCATATACTGTACTTTATTACAAGGACTGTATTGCCCAAACTAAATCTAACTATTATACTCACATTATTTCTTCCAATGAAGGCAACACCAAGTCATTTTTTTCACTGCTTAATAATATCACACAACCCCTGGATTCTTTATCTTCTCACCTTTACTCAACTGATTTTTGCAATTCCCTTATGTTCTTTTTTTAATGGAAAAATCCAGAAGATTCACCAGTGTCTCTGTACGGATTCCTTCAATACTGCATTTGAATTTCACCCACCAACTTACTCATTTTCCTCTTTTCAGCTTCATACTTTCTGAGAAATCTCAGATCTTGTCTAAGTCTAAGCCATCCACCTGTTAACTGGACCCCCTCCCTACAGTTCTGGTCAAAGGCTGCCTCCTCTCTCTGGTCCTCCTTATCTCTGCTATAATCCACTCTTCTCTCACTACTGGTACTGTTCCTTCATCTTTTAAAACTGCTGCAATAACCCCAATAGATAGATACTGAAAAAACCTGGTGCAGATCTGACTAATTTCAGTAATTTCCATCCTATTTCTAATCTATCCTTCATTTCCAAAATTCTTGAAAAAATAGAGACTATTCAACTTCATTCTCATTTATCTCAAAATAATCTGTATGAACAGTTCCAGTCTGGTATTTGTTCCCTCCACAGTACAGAAACGGCACTTATAAAAATGACTAATAACCTCCTTATGGCAGCTGTTTCTGGTTTAATTCCTATTCTCATCCTCCTTGATCTGAGTGCAGCCTTTGACACTATTTGTCACATGACTCTTCTCAATAGATTATCCTCGATTGGCATTACCCACACTCCACTAGACTGGTTCAGATCCTACCTCTCAGGCCACACTCAGTTTGTTCAGCTTGAAACTTTCACATCCCAGCCCACCGCTGTTACTTCAGTTGGGCTCTGTCCTGGGGCCCCTCCTTTTCATTATTTACCTCCTTCCCCTTGGTAATATCTTTCATAAATATAACAATAGCTTCCACTGTTATGCTGATGACCCCCAGCTCTGTCTCACTAGCAAACCTACTGCTTCCTTTCCACCCTCCTCACTTATTGATTGCATAGCAGAAATCAAATCCTGGTTTTCTTCAAATTTCCTTAAATTAAATACAAGTGACAAAACTGAGGTTCTCCTCATTGGTACAAAATCAACATTATCCAAAACTGATCATTTTTCATTTGTTATTGATAATTCCTCTGTCTCCCCTTCCCCACAGGTGTCATCCTTGACAGTACTTTATCCTTTCAGTCTCACATCAGTAACATCTCCCAGTCTCCATATTTCCACTTGCGTAACATTAAATCGTATTCGCCCCCCGTCCCTCACTCCCCACACCACTGCTATCCTTGTTCATAGCCTTTTCACTTCTTGTCTGGATTATTGCAATTCCTTTTTCTTTGGTCTTTCTCGCAAATCTCTTTATAAGCTTCAACTGGTCCAGAATTCAGCTGCCCACATCATTACTAGAGCCCCTTCTATCCACCATATCACTCCCATTTTGCAGCAGCTACGCTGGCTTCCAGTTAAGTTCCACATTGAATTCAAAATTCTTCTGTTAACTTTTAAGGCTCTCCACAACCTCGCCCCTCCATATCTGTCTGACCTCCTCCATGTTGCCATTCCCTCCCGTACCCTTAGATCCTCTTCCTCCATCCACTTGATTGTCCCCTTATCCGTCTAACCACTATGGGGAGCAGAGCATTCAGTTGCTCTGCTCCCCAGCTCTGGAACTCACTACCATCTGAGCTTAGAAATATTAAATCATTTTCACTTTTCAAATCTAAACTCATTTCTTTAAGACGGCTTTTTCTCTTTGATTACAATTGCTGCTGTCTGATTTTAATTTTTGTATTTTAGTTTTGTTTATAATCTGTGGTTTATCTATTGTTCCGTGTCCTTGAGTGTTTAGAAAGGCACCTACAAATAAATAAAATGTATTATTATTATTATTATTGTGTGCCATACTTTAATGATTTAAGGAGTAGATACAATTTTGAGAATTTCTATACAAAACCACATGTGCTAATTGGTTGTCTAACACCTCTAAGAGACTGAAGATTCAAAAAAGGCTCATCTCTTACCCTGTTTGAAAAGCTTAGTAATATTTGCTTTTTATTTACTAATTTATCAAGGCCTACTCCCAGTTTAAAGAAGAGCACATCATCCTAGTGCTCTGTATCTAGGTTCTGCATCGAATAAGCACAAAATGAGCACAAAGAAAAATACAGATCTTCCCTCTTTTCTGGTCTGAAAGTAGTGAGTAGCCCTCACCAAGGGCAGCCTAGCCCCAAACACAGAATGCACAAAGAGTTCTAAATCTGAAAATATCAAAAAATGCGCAAAAAGATAGGAGAGGAGAAGAAAATAGTAACAAATCTTTGGTCCAAAAGGAAACACAACAAAGTTCCCTATTTTTAAAAAAAAATTTAAAAAAAAAAAAAAAAAAAAAAAAACCTAAGCAAGAAATGTAAGGCAAGAACGAAAGGAGCAAAACAGGTTTGACCAAAAGCACACAAATCCAATAAATCACAAGCCAGAAATAGTATTTTTAAACAAAAGCAGAGGTTAAGGTCAGGAAATCCTAAAATGAAGGAAAAATCACAAATCAAAAGCGGGAATCAAAAAACGGTATAACTGCAGTTTCTCCCTATATACTGGTGGGACTCAGTCCCTAGCTGCATAATTTGGTGGCTCAATCTCTTTAGGATCCACATTACAGAACACAATCCTTCACAAACAGTATAAATGGAACAGCCATCTATATGTCAGGAGTTAAACTAAACACATATGATTTGGACACCTCTAGCTCTGGAGAAGGCTTATCCACAAGCTCTTTTAAAGTAGTGGGCAAATAATCGCAATGCACACAGCTTAAAACGAATAACATTTTAACATGCAGGGGGTTATTTTAATCACTTCTCTGTGAGTGACCACTCAATTAAATTCTTGTTTATTATGGAAAGAATGACCCACCGGCTGCACACTGTGATGGATGGGCTGGCAGCTCGACCTGGTCGGGATGCCGCTGGAATAAAAGGATGGGGGAAGGCAGCGACTTGCCGACACTGCTTGTCCTCACAGGTGGCGCAGTGGTAGTGCTGCTGCTTTGCAGTAAGGAGACTGTGGAAGATTGTGGGTTCACTTCCCGGTTCCTCTCTGTGTGCATAGCGTTTCGAGTACTGAGAAAAGCGCTATGTAAATGTAATGAATTATTATTACTATTATTATTACTGCTTCCACCAAGACACTAGATGGCAGGGTCCCTGGATTGCAGCGGTGCCCGGATGCCTGCAGGGCACTATGGGACTTGGAGTTTGGCAGCACAGCTCTGCGGGGTACCATCGGTGCTGTCAGGGGACACTGTGGGAAGTTGGTGGGAAAATAAATTCTCACCTAGCCCGGAAGTACTAATGGACTGTGACAACGGAAACCACAAAGTACTTCCGGGCCGATTGAAAACTTGAATTCTCCAGCTGACCCGGAAGTGCTAGTAAGTCACGTGGGAGGAAGAAGAGAAGCACTTCCGGGTCAAGGACTATATTAAGGACTGGTAGAGACCCAGCAAGTGAGCCGGAGTTGGGAGGGAGTGTCACGGAGCTGCTGGGAGGAGAGGAGAATTATTACTGTATATTTAGTATTGTTTATTGATTGTGTTTATGGTGGTGGAGGTGCTTTGGGGCACTGTAAAGAAGAAAATTAAAATACTTCTGGGTGCTTTTAAACCTGTCTGTTGGGTTTCACCTGGCAACAGCGCCCTCAAGCGTCCACTTATTGACAACACATTTGTTGCTGCATGCATTCATTTCTGTATGTATTTGTTAACACGTGCTTTAGTCTCATGCTCTTTTGTCGGTTTGCCCATATAAATCTTCCTTCTTTTACTAATCTCAGTCCATGTACTCTTTGGAGCCTCTGCATTCATTAAAAGATTATGGACAATCACAGCTCACCAGAAAGTGAGGGGATATCACCTCTACTTCCTAACCTTACACCCATAATGCACAAATTATTGTATTGTTCTTGTGCATACATACTGAATGCATCATTCAAACATTCACTGTGTAATTTAAAAAAATAATTTGTGGACTTCAAAAAAAGGTAATTGGAGTCAGGAGTTCGCAAACCTGGAGTTCAACTATTGAACACAATTAGGGATGTGGTTTAGTGATAACTTTGACCAATATAAAGGACTCAAACATTTTTGAGTTTGCTCTTCACAAGAAGAATCTGGTGTAAACCTCACCTCTCCAGAAAGAGGTCTCAGAAGATCTACAATCAAGAATTGTTGATTTGGGTTACAAAGTAATTTAAAAGAGTTTTGAGTTTATCTATTTGCCATTATACTTTCGTACAATGAAATTCTGATGATAAGCAGCAAAGAAAAAAATCATAGCAATTAAAAAAAAAAAAAAGGGTATTCATAACTATCTGGACAAATTGTTTGTAAGTGGAGATGATTTAGTACTTTGGCTATTCTCCCTAGAAGTGGGTACCCAGCAAAGGTGACTCAAAAAGGCAAAATGCAGAACGGTCCATGAGGTAAAAAGGACCATAGAGTAACAGTTAAAAGCCTGAAGGAATCATCGGAACATGTTGACATCTCTGTACACGTGTCAACTATACAGATAACATTAAACAGGCATGGTGTCCATGGCAAGACTGTGGTGTAGCGGGTCCACAGCTCAAGTCAACAGGGCCACTTTTTAAATAAATAATCGCCACCTTCGCAAGTTAGATAGGGGGCATGGTAGTGTGGCGGATCGGTTCCCGGGGAATTCATGAAGCGGGCCATCCTCGCTTAAGTGCACAGGCGAGGAGTCGTCCGCATCCGTAATTGATGCCAGGAGCTGCTATTTGCCACATCTGATCCACGTCCCCGTAATTTAATAGAAGCGTGAGGCGGCTACAGGGAGAGAACAGGAGGTTAATGGAGAAGGAAAGCCGGTGCAGTAGAGCGACAGCGAGAACGAGAGCAGGCTCGAGAGTTTAATGCAGCTGATAGGAGAGTCCCGAGGGAGGTGTTTGGCCAGCACCTGAGGGCCGACGGTAGTGACCTGGAAAAGGTTGTTTCATCGCTGCAGTGAAGGAAGCGGAGTCGAGGAGGCTTTGGGCGTGTTGAGCCCTAGTGTGAGCGCCCTGGCCGCTGGGGAAAGAAATCCAAGTCTCGGTCCGGTTGGAGCCGACGTAGCCAGGGATCGGAGGGCTACTGGACCAGTAAATAGGGAGCTGCATTTTACTGGTAAGAAGACTCCCCTGTTGCGGGGCCTGTAGGGGAGAAGCAGGGGAGCCGCCAGTAGACGAACATACCTGGCTTTGTTTTTAAAGAGACTGCTTCCAGCCATTGTTTTTACCTCGTTTTTTTTTTTTTTTAAAGCAGCGTTTCTCAACCTTTAAGTATTTGCGACCCGAGTTTTCATAATAGTTTTAATCGCGCCCCCCTAACGTTTTTTTGAAACCCTAATAAAATGTATTCCTATATTTTTTGCTGCCGATACACCACTACAAGTTTAAGATTTCCCTACGAATAGCGAAATTATGCCAAATATGGCAACATTCGCGCCCCCCCCAGGTTGGGAACCGCTGTTTTGAAGGATTTTTTTTTTCTAATGGATTTTAACCTCCACTTTTTAACTATTTTAATGGATTATTTATTTACAGAGATGGGTAGTAACGAGTTACATTTCCTCCGTTTCATTTACTTGAGTAACTTTTTAAAAAAATTGTATTTCTAAGAGTAGTTTTACTGCACCATACTTTTTACTTTTACTTGAGTACATTTGTGAAGAAGGAACGCTACTCTTACTCCGCTGCATTGGGCAACACTCGACTCGTTACTTTTTTCCATTTACACATTAGATACGCTATATTTTTGCCAGAGAGAAGCCGCCAGTGGATCTACTGCATGACTGTTTCACCAATCAGACGGAGCAACAATAATCACATGACTCCGTTACACCAGACATAGCAACAAATAATCACATGACTTCGTGTCACCAATTAGACGTAGCCGTGCAGTCACATGACCACACACAAACTTCCTGCGTCTGCGGCCTGTGAGAGACTTTTTAGTCATGCGGGGCTCCTGTTCACTGCTAAACGGTCACAGCTTCACTGCAAGAACCTTGAGAGACAACTCCTGCTAAGCTTAACCAGCACTTCATTGAGTGAAGAACAAGCAGGTTTTAACCCAACATGCACAGACACAGACAGTCAAGGTAAAGTGAGACTTGTTGGACGTGCACAAGCTGCCTTGTTCTAATGTTTATTTTCTATCAGCTGTGCTATTTGGAGGGCAAGTGAATATGCAGTATGATACTGTCAGTGTATAGTATACTGCGGTGGGCTGGCGCCCTGCCCGGGGTTTGTTTCCTGCCTTGCGCCCTGTGTTGGCTGGGATTGGCTCCGGCAGACCCCCGTGACCCTGTGGTTCGGATATAGCGGGTTCGATGGTGGATGGATGTATATCTTGTCACTGTAAGTAATTTGCACATAAATGTTACCTACTGTAGGTATTGGCTTCAAAAGCTTTGTTGTGAAAACTGAGATTTGGAACTTTCTGTTATTTGTGCATCTTTATTTTGTAAAGATGATATTTATTTTTACTCATTTTTTATTTCATTATTTGGAAATAGCAGAATTTGCCCATTATATTTTTGTCTGTCTTATTACTACATTTCTAAAAAAATAAATCATGTATTATGATCAAACAGTTACTCAGTACTTGAGTAGTCTTTTCACCAAATACTTTTTTTTACTCTTACTTGAGTCATTTTTTGGATGACTACTTTTTACTTCTACTTGAGTAATATTATTTTGAAGTAACGCTACTCTTACTTGAGTACAATTTTTGGCTACTCTACCCACCTCTGTTTATTTAATGACTTATTTTGATGCATTGCACTTTATTTAATTGGGACACTTTGTTTGCTGTTTTAATAAAAGGACTTTACACTTTTGCACCATCCCCTTGCTTTGTTGTGCCTCACTGCCTAGCTCATCGGTGACATTACTGGTGGTGTTGGGTTCAAGAGCTCCCAGAAGCAAGGTGGGAGCATGGAGCGAACCTGCATTGTCAAAAAAAAAAAAACAAAAAGAAAGCTGCTGCTGCTTTTCAAAAAAATAATTACTGCTCCCCTGAAGTTTGCAAACGCCACCTTGACACCCAACAATGCTATTGGGAAAATGTCTTTTGTGTATTAATGAAACTTAGGTTGAATTATTCAGGATGTATGGCCTAAAAAGAGCTCTTCATACCATTATGAAAACCTCATCCCAGTGGTGGAGGGAGCGTCATGATTTGGAGCTGCTTCGCTGGCTTAGGCCCTGCACAGCTTGCCGTCATCAAGAAGAAAATGAATTCCCAAGTTTAACGAGGGATCCTACAGTATAATGTGAGGGTGGCTGTCTTCCAGTTGAGGCTAAGAAGAAGTTGGTTAAAGCAGCAGGACAATGAACATCAAAGGAAATCTAGTACAGAACGGCTTCAAAAAAAGAAAAAGCAAATGATTTTTTTGGAGTGGCCCAGTCACAGCACAGCTCTGAACTCAGCGGAGATGTTGTGGAATGACCTCAAGAGAACGGTTTACTCCAGGCATCCAAAGAATACTGCCGAGCTGAAGCAGATCCTGTAGGGAAAAACAGTCTGATTTGAAACTTCCTGAAGCACTTAATAGTGGTTATGTGGCTGTGATAGGAAGACAACCAGTCATTAAATTCAAGGGTTCACATTGTAAATGTATGATGGGTGTATTCATTAAAGGCAGGAAAGATTAAAATTGTTTTGTGTGTTATTAGCATAAACATATTGTTTTTTACCATGCTTATTTTAACTTCACCTGTTTGTTGTCTGGTACAAATCTTGTAATCGATATTTAACCCACTTCCTATTGTCCAAATGACTTGAAATTTTGCACACTTACTCACTTCCGATGACAATACATGCATCAGTTTCAGTAATTGATCAATTAATCCATGTTAATTAAGAAATAAAATTTTCATATGAAGAATAGTTCAAGATTTCACCAATAGATGGCGCTAGTAACAGATAGAAATATTAAAGGAAGTGTTAAAATATTGATTGCAAAATTATACTAAAACAAACCCAAGACTAAACAGTTATATAAAAATAAAATTATATATATATATATCCATCCATTATCCAACCCGCTATATCCTAACTACAGGGTCACAAGGGTCTGCTGGAGCCAATCCCAGCCAACACAAGGCGCAAGACAGGACACAAACCCCGGGCAGGGCGCCAGCCCACCGCAGGGCACACACACACACACACACACACACTAGGGACAATTTAAATTCGCCAGTTCACCTAACTTGCATGTCTTTGGACTGTGGGAGGAAACCGGAGTACCCGGAGGAAACCCACGCAGACACGGGGAGAACATGCAAACTCCACGCAGGGAGGACCTGGGAAGCGAACCCAGGTCTCCTAACTGCGAGGCAGCAGCACTACCACTGCGAACCGTGCTGCCCTATATATATATATATATATATATATATATATATATATATATATATATATATATAATATTTTTTACTTTTTAGTACACTTTTTAGCTTAATATAAGCATGGTTTTTAAAAAGTAAGTCTCTCATACATCACTCGTAAAATAAAAGCGTGGGTGCTTTTCATCAATCAACATTCAAAAAACACTTCTTAAAATTTTAGCAAAAGCACCCACCTTTTTTAAGCCTTTTTACATTTTTGTACATTTTTTAACTTACTTTTTAAAAACCACGCTTATATTATTTTTTTATATATACAGTATATTATTGTCTATACTCTCAACTTAGATTAAGATCAAATAAAATTTTTGACTAGTGTGAAAGATGCCCAGACAAAGACAGACACCGAGACAGTTTGATGTCCAACACACACACATCATTTTCTTTTCTTTTCGGCGCACACAACACCAATACACAAATCACCAGTTAACTCAGTCCTTATCTCTTTCTTCTGCCACCTCCACTCGCAAGCTCTGTCCTCTTCCACCCGACTCCGGCTCCCCGAGTGGCGTGAGGCGGCCTCCTTCATACTGCACCCGGAAGTGCTCTAGGTGCTTCCTGATTAACATCTGCCAGCACTTCCGGGTGTGGTGAAGTACTGCTTGTGAATTCAGCTCCTCTTCTGGCAGCACTTCCAGGTGTGGCAGAAGTGCTGCATGCCAAGGCTCCGGAGCTGTCCAGGCACCCCCTGGCAGTGGCTACGGACTCCAACAGGGCTGAGCCTCCAAGCTCCCAATCCGTGGCCCTGATGTAATCCAGGGGGGCTGCCCTCTTGCGCCCCAGGAAAGATATTGCACCTCTCCCGGTCCTTCCCTTCTCCAGATGTCCCGGTGGGGCAATGTCCCCAGTCGTCTGCTACACTAGTTAATGCGGAAAAGCAGGTCAATCCAAAGGGTTCACCTACTTCTTTCCATGTTATCTTTTGAACTCCAAATGGGCCATGGCTGGACTGGGATATAAACCTGCGACTCTGGAACACTTTGCCACCCAGAATCAAATTACACCCTTTGATTTCTCATGGCTCGGGATGTAAATGATTTATACAAAAACAAAGAATCCTGACTTGATCATGTTGACTTTTGTTCTTCACCTTACAAGCCCTTCACATTCCACTGCCTGCAAGTCGCTTTGTGAAAGCAAACTTTGTATTGTCCTGTTAAAATTTAATGTTTGACCCTCATTCCGAAATGTCATAATGAGCATCTGGTTAAGATAACAACTAGGGGGAGCAGTGGCGTCACTAGGGTTGAGGTCAGTGAGGACCGTAATGAAGGTTAGATTAAGATAGGCCCCTGGTTGACTTTATGAACCAAACTGCTTAACAGAGCCTTAGACCATACTTTAAACAATGCAGAGGGCAGACACCTGGCAGTTTAATGACATTGAGATAATTTCAGTTGTTAATGGCGTGTGGACACTCGATCATTTCATTGAGTTTCTCATTGCAGATTTCAGCCCATGGAATAATCAAGAGATGATTTTGGCTGAAACTGCACAAAAATGTGTACACTTTTGATGGTGTTGCATAATACGGTCCGCACCCCTCTAGTGACACCACTGAGGGGGTGCTTAACAGACTAAGGGAATAAGTTAATATCTTTACTTATAAATTAGGGCGATGACTAATTTGGCTTGACTGGCAGCATTTCAAAAGACTCTTATTAATATTTTCTTCATTTTTTTTTGTATTTTGCGCTCTCTCTCTCTCTTTATTTCTTGCTCATGGAATCAACACAAAATCCTTCCTTTCCTTATTTGTTGCTGTAGTTAGGTAGGACTAATCCATAAAGAGAAATTAAAAAGATTGGAAAAGCCATTAGGATGTGAGATTAAATTGAAATATCTTCAAGAAAATTTAAACAACTGCCTGCTTGATCGATTCCTGAACATGTGGGATATATATATTTTTTTAAAGTGAAATATGTTGACCCGTGGTCCTAAAGTGAAAGGCAAATTAAAGCCAAGTTAAAGGATAAGAGCTGTTCACACTTCTTATGTTTTGTTAAAAGTACAAACTCTAATTTGGCAATCTTCTCATTTATCGGCATATATTTTTGTCTCTGGGGCGATCATCCATTCTTTTTTCTGGACTTTGTATTGCATGCCAGGAGCCATTATGTTTGTCAGCTGCTTAGTTGCTCTTTATTCAGGATGACTTCTTTCTTGTTGGTTTGGTTCATCATCTTGTCTGCTTATTCCTTCTTGTTCCACATCACTTGAACACCTTCTGTGATGTGCTTGATGCTCAGCAGATATTGCTGTTCTTTATCTTTCAGTCATGTCACTTGGCTGTGCATTCATTCCCTTTGCCATAATAAACCCACATGCACAGATAATTTTGCTGGGGTTGCCAATCTCTTAAGGTTTTTGAATTTCAGAACATATCCGGTCATAAGCTTTTGGTTAGATAGAAAAATAGATACTTTATTACTTCCAAGGGGAAATTCACATACTCCAGCAGCAGCATACTGATAAAGAAAATATTAATTAAAGAGTGATAACAGTGCAGGTATAACAGACAATAACTTTGTATAATGTTAACGTTTACCCCCCTTGGTGGAATTGAACAGTTGCATAGTGTGATGGAGGAACGATCTCCTCAGTCTGTCAGTGGAGCAGCACGGTGACAGCAGTCTGTCGCTGAAGCTGCTCCTCTGTCTGGAGATGATCCTGTTCAGTGGATGCAGTGGATTCTCCATGATTGACAGGAGTCTGCTCAGCGCCCTTTGCTCTGCCACGGATGTCAAACTGTCCAGCTCCGTGCCTACAATAGAGCCTGCCTTCCTCACCAGTTTGTCCAGGCGTGAGGCGTCCCTCTTCTTTATGCTGCCTCCCCAACACACCACTGCATAGAAGAGGGCGCTCGCCACAACCGTCTGATAGAAGATCTGCAGCATCTTATTGCAGATGTTGAAGGACTCCAGCCTTCTAAGGAAGTATAGTTGGCTCTGTCCTCTCTTGCACAGAGCATCAGTATTGGCAGTCCAGTCCAATTTACCATCCAGCTGCACTCCCTGGTATTTATAGGTCTGCACCCTCTGCACACAGTCACCTCTGATGATCACGGGATCCATGAGGGGCCTTGATCTCCTAAAATCCACCACCAGCTGTTTGGTTTTGTTGGTGTTCAGTTGTAGGTGGTTTGAGTCACACCATTTAACAAAGTTCTTGATGAGGTTCCTATACTCCTCCTCCTGCCCACTCCTGATGCACCCCACGATAGCAGTGTCGTCAGCAAACTTTTGCATGTGGCAGGACTCCAAGTTATATTGGAAGTCCAGTGTATAGCTGAAAAGGACTGGAGAAAGTACAGTCCCCTGTGGCGCTCCTGCGCTGCTGACCACAATGTCAGACCTGCAGTTCCCAAGAAGGACATACTGAGGTCTGTCTGTAAGAGAGTCCACGATCCATGCCACCAGGTATGAATCTACTCCCATCTCTGTCAGATTGTCAAGGCTGTGTCCAAGATCAAGATTCTAGCCTCAGTAGTTTGTGAATAATCATGTAACAGATGGACAGACCTTAACATTTTGTTATACTGGCTGTACTATACCCATCTGAAATGCATTGAAATTTAATTAATCAACATGGACCTTATATTTAATTAATCAGCATGGACCAACTGGCTGTCATTTCAATGGTTTTCATTTGATTCTCTTTGTTCTAGTGATATGGGGCCTGCTATTATTTTGCTCACTCAGACTGCAAGTCCAAGCAGAAGGAGAACTGGAGAAATGCTTCATCGATCCTGACTATGAGCAACTACTAGAAATTGCCAAGACTGGTCTGAAAAAGACAACTTCTCCTAAGCGCATCATTGTGGTTGGGGCTGGAATTTCTGGACTGACTGCAGCAAAACTCCTGGAGGATGCTGGACATGTGGTAGGAGCATTTTATTTTTCATTTGAGGGGTAGGAGTCCAATTGAAACCCCAAAATATACACAAGTAGCCTTGCTTTCCGCTAGTCAATCAATCATTTCAAGAATTAGAAAAATGAAGTTGATTAGGCAGTTCTGCGTTTATTGGGTCAACTGTCTCTATTTGGGACCAGACTCTGAAAGTGGGTGGCAGTAGTTTAAGTTGAAGGGGCTAGCAACAGTTTCCTGCTTTTTCCTCTTTCTTCAACAGTGCAGGTCATCTTTGAGGAGCAAACTGCGAGTTATGTCCCTCTCCATGGCCCACATTACTCTTGGTACAGGCAGACCTGTTGCCACCTTTGTGTAATGGAGAATATGAAGATATCTTTGTTGATGGAGTTGGACTAATTTGAGATAAATGATGTTCCTTTTTTTAGCTGATTATTAACTCTTTTAGGGCTAATTTTTTCTTCCTTTTGTCCTAGGGCTGAATATTTTTACAAAAACTCAGTTTTCTAAAATAACACACAAAGTAATGGTTTCACACATTAATCAACATAAAATAGTTATGTTGTCAATACAGTAGGCATATTCACATACTTATTACATACAGTATATGTTTGTCACATCACTCATGAGCTGAAAGGCACTTTTGGGTAAAAAAATGGCTTGAAGTAATGGAGTGGCTGCTAATCCATAGTGTCCACCAGCAGGCCACGTCATTTGGTGAAGTCCAGTTGCTAGCTTGTCTCGATGTCTGTGTAATCCTCAGAGGGCGAACGTTTTTGTTGGCATGTCTGCTGTACAAGGGTGTCCAGCAGTACAATCAGCTGATGCAGGCACCTGACTTTCATTTTCGATCTCCAGATCACTTATATGAAACTCAGTGTTTGATAAGTCATAGTCTGATTCAGCAATAATTTCAAAAATTAAATAATACGCACAGAGTATCTTCCCTAATGTCGATTCCATTCTAGAAGTTGCTTACGCTACGCTACTCACACAGATGCAGGGTTTCATTGTCAAGTCAAAGAGTCTAACAGTCCTCCAAGCAAAGAGGGACTATCTATAACATAACGGTGAGTTTTATCAACATTTACAGCTTTCTTTCGCCCTCTGCCCCTGATATCCATTCTCAACCCCTTGTGTCAAGCAAAGGCCAACATCCACCCTAAAAGAGTTAATAGAACTTCCTCTAATGATCTCTTTGATGACTTAGGTTACATTGTCAAAAGGTAAATAGGAGTTGAAGCTTCCTAGATACCCTTGTGACTACACCATTGATTACTAGAAATAAGATTTTGGGGTGCTGAAGAGTTGGAATATCCCAAGTTAAAAAACATTTATTGTTTTATCATCATCACAATCTTCGTCATTTTCATTATTAATATTATTATGCATCATTAAGCTGCATTAGTTAGCTCTGCTGCCTCATTACTTCAGGAGAACAAATCCCATGTTTCTTGAGGTTGTATGTTGTTCTTATGTCTGTTTGGCCCTGTCAATGTGTCCTATGGCTTCTTCAAATAGCCTAAAGCCTAGTTTATACTTGAAACGTCCATGATGATTGTGAGGGCCATGTGGAGAAAATGACATCAGATTTGGAAAGATTTGGTGATTTCACTACGTGGTGTGCACAGAAATTTTTCTGAGTACGCTCTGTGGTAGACATGGCGTGAATCCAAAATGATGAAGCGGTTTACGTGGGTGCATTAATGATGAACGAACAGCTGAATATGATGCAACAGGTCATGAAAACATAAGGGACAGATACAAAATCCTTTCAAATACACCTGCTCATCATGTCAGTCCCCCTCTCACAAGAATATTACATTCGCCCTTCATTCACCACTTTCGGTCAATAGTTCTGACACTCCACCATCTCCTTTTTCCTCCTCTTAAAGTCAGTAATAGCAGGCACAACAACTCCTTCTTCCATCAGCAGAGTCTCAAATGCTCTGCTGTCACATTTTTAGTTAATCAACAATAATAAGAGGGTGCTGCAGAGAGTGCTAAGCCCTATTTCATCGGGCTCCCACCTCACCTGGAAGTGCTTCCTGACCATGCTTATAGTACACCAGACATATTCCCAGGTGTTACATGAAAGAAGCCAGCTGCCTGAACTCCTGGAGGCAGAGCCGGGAGGAGCGGAGGAGGCAGAAAGAAAGAAGAGAAATACAAAGAATACTGCTTGTGCTTTGTACTAGTGTTTCTGGTATGGGAAACACTTGCCAGGGAAGAGTTTCCCATGGGAATAAAAAAACTTTGTGGCAACTTGTGTTCAGAAGCCTGTTTGTGTCGGGTGTTTGGAGAGTGGGAGTGTTCCCTGCTGGAACTGTGAATTGTGACTTCAGAATCATCCTGTGATCATCCCTTCCTTATTGTGCGCTATTCAGGATCATACATCTAAATAAATGAAATGTTTTGACATTCCCATGTCATGTTTACCTGACTCTAGAGTGCCTTGTCTGTGGCAATATGTTTCATTTCTTTTTGTCGTCTTGGGTCTTTTTGATAGGTTACAGTGATTGAAGCAGATGACCGTGTTGGGGGCCGTGTGCGCACCTACCGGAATAAGACTGCTGGATGGTATGCCAATCAGGGGGCAATGAGAATACCTGCCAGCCACAAGTAAGACCCTTCTACACTTTTTTATGGGATGAGAGGGGATGGGCAAGGGGTAGTAGGAGCTTTTCATAAAATTGCCAGTACAGTGGAACCTCGGGTCATGACCATAATTCGTTCCAAAACTCTGGTCATAAACTGATTTGGTTGTGACACGAAGTAATTTCCCCCAATTGTATGTAAATACAATTAATCCGTTCCAGACCGTACGAACTGTATGTAAATATATTTTTTTTAAAAAGATTTTTAAGCACAAATATAGTTAATAATACCATAGAATGCACATCGTGATAGTAAACTAAATGTAAAAACATTGAAGAACACCAAGAAAACCTTGAACAACAGAGAAAACTAACATTGCAACAGTTCACGCTATAGCTTTACGACCCGCTCGATGTAAACACTTTTTTTTTTTTTTAATGAGTTTTAAGCACAGGGAAAAAAAGGAACATTTCAAAAATCTGTAATTTATACAAAAACTAACCTTGCATGAGTCGAGTCCTGGCATGAAGGAAGTGAGGAGGAACTGGGTGAAGAGGAGATTACAGTTTTGAGGTAAAGTCCCTCTGCGTGATGCATGTCTGACCGAGAACAATGTACTGTACAGGGAGAGACTGAACATGTGCGTAAATCACCGGCGCGTACGAACTGTAAGGGAAACGAAATAGAGCACAAAGAGTTCACAGCGAATGCACAGGGTTAGACTGAACAGTTGCGGAAATCATTGGCGAGTACGAACCGGAAGGGAAACTGGCTTGTTCGTGTACCGAGTGTGTGGTCGTGAACAGATGCAAAAGTTTGGCAAACTTTTTGGTCGTAACCCAATTTGTACGTGTTCAGAGATGTTCGTGAACTGAGGTTCCACTGTACAAAAATAAATAGCCAAACAGTAGCCAAGCAATCAAACAGGCAAAAACCAGCCGACCTACAAGGTTAGCAGTCAACCAAAGCAAATAAACACCACACAAATCAACATGAAAGCCAATCAAAAAGGAGTGAGAAAGAGTCTATTTACGGCCAAATCCAGAAAGCACTCATTCATGCACAGAGTTGTGGGACTCTTTAAATCAACTACCAAGTCACGTAGTTGAAGTGGAAACTTTTAAAATGTATCAGGATGAGGTATTGGGATAGTTTAGTTTTTATCTAACCAGACAACCTTGATGTACTGAATAGTATCATTTGGTTTGTCAGAATTCTTCTGTTCTTACATGTTCAAGAAACTAAACCACCAAAAAAAAAAACAGTGAAGTTCCAAAGAGCTAAGAAAACATCCAAACAAATCACCAAGCATCAAGAAAGCCAAGCATCTGACTGAGCAAACAATCAAGTGAGCCACATCATAGACAACCATTCACAGGAGCAAACAAACATCCATCTATCTGGGGAAAGCAAATAAGTGACGAAGCAACAACCACACATCTAGGAAGGTGAACGATGATGCACAGCCCAAAAACCAAGCAAAGCAGGAGAAAGAGACAAGCAACCAACCCAGAACACAAGCAAAAAAAAGAAAAAATAAATATTATTCACTGTAATTCAATCTCTTTATATATTAAATCCAATGTCTCTCTGTCTGCCTGTATGTCCACTTTTCACAAGAGAACTACTTAACGGATTTAGATCGTTTTTTTTCTATAATTTGCTTGAACAGTCTGGTTGATTTTGCGATTTCTTTCATTGTGCTAAGTATTATAGTTCGAATGTGGCACCAATTTATTTGTGCAAATCTGACAGACAGGTTGGGGGAGGCGGGACCTCAGGAGTGGATAGCTGGGTGGGTGGGGCCCTCCTCACTCACGCGCCAGCCTCCGTTCGAGTCGCTCTACCTCTTGCCACGTGTTGGAACGTACCTTGCCTATGCTTAGCTAGTGATACCTGTTGGTTCAGCCGACATTATCGTCTACAGATTGTTAAGGAGTAACGTTTGACGTTTTTGAGAGAGAGAGATCACAGCTATGTATGTTTTAGGATAGGGGTGGGCAGATTCAGTCCTGGAGGGCCGCAGTGGCTGCAGGTTTTTGTTCCAACCCAGTTGCTTAATAAGAATCACTTATTGCTTAAGTAACACTTCTGCTTCACTTTAGTTGTCTCGCTCATTAAGATTTTGAACCCTTATTGCTTATTTTAGTCTTAAACAGCTGCAGTCTTGGTTTTTAATTGCTCCTAATTAGCAATAAGATGCAAATGACAAAAGAAACCAGCATTTCTCCATTTAGCTTGTTTCCATTGACACCTGTGTGTATTTATCATGCACTATTGGGTTTAATTAAATACTTGGAAGGAAAGTGAAGAGAAAAAAGTGAAGCACTGAGAATAACTTGTCTGTTTTAGCCTTCAAATCATTTGGATGATATCCTTAGAAAGGAAAAAAAAAAATCTAGGATATGAGAATGAGCTGACATGGCAGAGTTAAAGCACTAACAAGCCATGAAATTAAATAATTGACAAGATTTGTTTTTTAATTAAGCATCTGGGTTGGAACAAAAACTTGCAACCACTGCAGCCCTCCAGGACTGAAACTGCCCACCTGTGTTTTAGAGGGTACCTGCACATTGGCAGAGATATCACAGCCTCGTGCTCTTCTCTCCACAGAGGGGATGCTCTCCCATCAGAGCTAAACATGATCAGATACAATGCCAAAATTTGATGTTGGAGCGTATCTATCTTCCACTTGGCCAGAGATACCTTCCCAATTTTTTACATTTTTGGCAGTTAGGAGACCCGGGTTCACTTCCCGGGTCCTCCCTGCGTGGAGTTTGCATGTTCTCCCCGTGTCTGCGTGGGTTTCCTCCGGGCGCTCCGGTTTCCTCCCACAGTCCAAAGACATGCTGGTTAGGTGGATGGGCGATTCTAAATTGGCCCTAGTGTGTGCTTGGTGTGTGGGTGTGTTTGTGTGTGTCCTGCGGTGGGTTGGCACCCTGCCCGGGATTGGTTCCTGCCTTGTGCCCTGTGTTGGCTGGGATTGGCTCCAGCAGACCCCCGTGACCCTGTGTTCGGATTCAGCGGGTTGGAAAATGGATGGATGGATGGATGGCAAAGAGATCACAGCTACATTCTCGCCCCTGATAGCAAAACCAAAAATATTGTATATCAAGAGGCCCTCAGACATGAAAGCTATCAATATAAATTCTTCTCAATACAAATTATTACATTTTTAAAAGATGTTTTTTATTGATTTTTAAAGTTTGGAGCCATGGGGGACAGCTAGTATTGTATAATAATTCAAAAAGCTTCCAAGAGGTGAATGCCTTTTATAGGTTCTCCATTACAGTGCAACATATAAAGAATCGTAGATGTCACAACATTCGGGCAATGAGATGGCAGCCTGGTTTTTTCAAATTCACACTCTTTTCTACAGTCATTACCCATTAGTCAATCGTTATATTATAAAGCACCATCAATATCATGTGCTGTAACAAGGTGCTTAATATGGACAAATACACACAACTGGTCCTCCATTTCCATGGCTCCACCTTGCCTTTGGTTGTCCACGGCTTTTAGGCAGGCAAAACAGGTCAAGGTAACAAATGTCTTCATAACATAAATCCCTGAATCTGCTTCTCCCCTGTTATTTTTTAATTGTTACATTCAGGATTGTGTTAACATTTGTAATGAAGTTTGGGTTGAAATACATCCCATTCATTCAGAACAATCCCAATACGTGGTTTTATGTGAATGGGGTAAAGAAGCGGAACAAAGAAGTACTGGAAAATCCCGACATCCTGGGCTATGGAGTGAGTGACTGGGAGCGTGGGAAACTGCCATCGGTGCTTCTGGAAGAGTCCTTTGCCAAGGTAAGTGGTGGTCTTTCTAATAGCTTTAAACTAAAGTCTGTTTAATTGTTTTTGTGATTTTTTTTATTGTACTTGCCTTTCAAAGCACCTTGTGTTAATGTATGTTGTAAATAATGCTGATTGTTTGATTGATTGGCCATCATTCTAAGCAGTAAATCACTCATAATGGAGATCACAATCAATTATGAGAAGAGGGACAGCATCATCTGCAAACAGTGGCAATAAGTGAATAATTGATAAGGTTTGGGTGACATTGTTAAACCATCCTGGACACTTGAATGATATAAACTGCTAGGCCAGAGCACGATATAAAAACTACAGCTCTGAATCGAACACTATTGTTCTGTCAAAGTTGATTACCACACTCCTCAATTTAGGGTTTAGCACCTTTGCAATTGAATTTTGAACTTCCTATTGGAAGATTGGTAGCATCATCTCCTCTCCACTTTTCCACGACACTTCACCACTTGCTGTGTGGCCAAACTTGGGTCCACCTGCATCATTAAATTTGCTAATGGCACCACCATCACAGGTGTTATCAACAGTAATGATAAGATGGTTCACAGACAGTAGAAATGTCTTCTGAAATAGTAGTGCCAGGGCAATAATGTCTTCGTTGCTGCATCTGGCAGACAGCTCGTCATAGGCAGCATGGGAAGGCAGCTGTCTGTAATTGCTTCACAAACTGATGATTGAGAGGCAGCACCCTGCCAGCAGAGGAAGAGAGTGTGTCTATCATATCCCCTCTGGAGGACTCATGAAACAGAATGGAGACTTTCAGAGAGAAATGGTAATTAAAGTTCCACTCAGACATTCGTCCACTGGTCTCAATGATGCTGGAGAATTTTCATAGCAGAGGCTGCTGATCCTGTGATACAAGAGGTATCCACATTACAGAAAAGAACCACTTAACCCTTGATATGACATCTTTTTGAGGTGCATGCCCTTGTAACTGTTGAGAGAAGGAGTCACAAATATGATGAAAGAGGTTGAGGCACCCAAAAAGACCCTTGAAGGCAAGCCAGCCCAAATGAAGCACACCCAGTCCAGTTGACCATAGACAACTATCTGATGGCTTTGACTTGGCTAAGAACAAAATGTTGAGAAAATGGGTTTTGCATTTCAAAATATAAAGAAATGTATAAACATATGTCAAAAATTACCTTACAAGAGAAAGGATTTCCACAAATCCCTGGCTTGTAAACAGAAGGGCAACAAGGAATCAATACAGAAGAAGAAATTATTGAACAAAATAGGAGAAACAGAGCAAAAAGAAGTGCATTTAGGACTGAAGCCAGGAAGGACTTCTTTATACAAGGAGTTGTGGAAATCTGAAACAAACTACTAAGACATGTAGTTGAAGCAGAAAACTTGACAACTTTTAAGATGTATTTGGACAGCTTAGTTATTATTTAAAAAAAATCGGGAGTGATCTCCTCTCGACTTTCTCGTATACTCAGATCTTCTTCTTTCGGTTGCTCCTGTTAGGGGTGGCCACAGCAGATCATCTTCTTCCATATCTTTCTGTCCTCTGCATCTTGCTCTGTCACACCCATCACCTGCATGTCCTCTGTCACCACATCCATAAACCTTATCTTAGGCCTTCCTCTTTTCCTCTTGCCTGGCAGCTCTATCGTTAACATCCTTTTCCCAATATACTCAGCATCTCTCCTCTGCACATGTCCAAACCAATGCAATCTCGCCTCTCTGACTTTGTCTCCCAACCGTCCAACTTGAGCTGATCCTCTATTGTCCTCATTTCTAATCCTCTCCATCCTCATCACACCCAATGCAAATCTTAGCATCTTTAACCATGCCACTTCCAGCTCTGTTTCCTGCTTTCTGGTCAGTGCCACCATCTCCAATCAATATAACATAGCTGGTCTCACTACCGACCTGTAGACCTTCCCTTTCACTCTTGCTGATATCCGTCTGTCACAAATCACTCCTGACACTCTTCTCCACCTGTTCCACCCTGCCTGCACTCTTCTTCACCTCTCTTCCACAATTCCCATTACTCTATACTGTTGATCCCAAGTATTTAAACTCATTCACCTTCACCAGCTCTACTCCCTGCATCCTCACCATTCCACTGACTTCCCTCTCATTTACACTCATGTATTCTGTCTTGTCCCTACTGACCTTCATTCCTCTCCTCTCATATCTCCATCTCTCAAGGGTGTCCTCAACCTACTCGCTAATCTCGCTACAGATCACAATGTCATCAGCAAACATCATAGTTCACGGGGACTCCTGTCTAATCTCGTCTGTCAACCTGTCTATCACCATTGCAAATAAGAAAGGGCTCAGAGCCGATCCCTGATGTAATCCCACCTCTGTCACTCCTACCACAGACCTCACCACTGTCACACTTCCCTCGTACATATCCTGTACAACTCTTACATACTTCTCTGCCACTCCCGACTTCCTCATACAATACCACAGCTCTTCTTGAGGCACCCTGTCATATGCTTTATCCAGGTCCACAAAGATGCAATGCAACTCCTTCTGGCCTTCTTTAAACTTCTCCATCAACACCCTCAGAGCAAACATTGTATCTGTTGTGCTCCTTCTTGGCATGAAACCACACTGCTGCTCACTAATCATCACCTCACTTCTTAACCTAGCTTCCACTACTCTTTCCCATAACTTCATGCTGTGGCTCATCAATTTTATTCCCCCTGTAGTTAGTACAGTCCTGCACATCCCCCTTATTCTTAAATATCGGCACCAGTACACTTCCAAGATTCCATTAAACAATCTGGTTAAAAACTCCACTGCCATCTCTCCTAAACAGCTCCATGTTTCAATAGGTATGTCATCTGGACCAACGGCCTTTCCATTTTTCATCCTCTTCATAGCTGTCCTTACTTCCTCCTTGCTAATCTGTTGCACTTCCTGATTCACTATCTCCACATCATCCAACCTCTTCTCTCTCTCGTTCTCTTCATTCATCAGCCTCTCAAAGTACTCTTTCCATCTGCTCAACACACTCTCCTCACTTGTGAGTATGTTTCCATCTTTATCCTTTATTACCCTAACCTGCTGCACATCCTTCCCAGTTTGGTCTCTCTGTGTAGCCAATTGGTACAGGTCCTTTTCTCCCTCTTTAGTGTCCAACCTCTCATACAACTCATCATATGGGGATGGATATTTGAGGAGTAAACCGCAAGACAATGATTATACTTTTATATAATGTACATTAAAGAACCATCAACAACAAATCAAATCCAATGAATAATATATTGAACAATTACTATAAAAGTAAAGTTGAATTAATCTGACTCTGCAGATGTATGAATAAAACGTAAAGTACCACTTCCAGTTAATGGAAATAGCTCAAAAGTTGATCTACGTTTTGTTCCTAATACTTGTATACAAAAGTTGATTGACCTAAATGAAAGCATACTCAAGTTATCGTGTTTACATACACACACACACACACACACAGACATAATTCCAAAAATGGTATTTTTGGACTCAGGGAGGTCTAAAATGTTGAGATTCATCAAAATCTCAAAATGGAATTTTTGGACAATTACAATACTTTCCCTATACTTTGTATACGAGTAAGTAAAAATGAGCCTGATGGCTGAATGGTCTCCTCTCATTGCCAAATTTATTATGTCTATTATGTCTTTCTTAGGCAAAAGAGCAAAAAAGGATTAGCCTAATTAAACAATGTAATGCAACCAATGTCCCGTACACAAATACCCAAAGGTAAATCCAAATTAACAGGCAAGAAAGTCCAGTAACCAGTAAACCAACATATAATAATAATAATAATACTTACAAAAGACTCTAAATAAAAAACAAATTAACCACTTGCTGGATCTCTCACTCTGGCCTCCAAATTGAGACTCACATTCAGACCCGCATAGTCAATCTGGAGTTGCCATTTCTGTCTTGGGCATGTGGAACGAAAAGCAAGGGCAGACATAGAGAATTTCTGCAAACTCCAGAAACACAAGGATCGGGAGCTTAATTCAATCTCATAATGCTTCTTCTTCTGGGTTTGTATGGCGGTTGGCATCTCATAATGTTCTATGATGTAGTAGAGCCTCAAACAGAAAAGAATGAAAATATAAACAGATTGCTATTTTTTTCAGATTAGAGAAGATCTAAAGAAAAGTGGTTATAACTGCAGCAAAGTAATGGAAGAATATGATTCCTATTCAGTACAGGTAAGGGACGAGACCTACTTGAGAGAACTATTTTTGTGTACAAAATGTTTTTTTACACATTTTTCATGGAAAATAAATGATAAAAATATGAGTGCTTGATAGTGAAGAGTGGAGGAAAATGCCGTTTTTGGCCACCAAGTGTTGCTAGACCTGAGCTTTGTGATTTCTCTTTTTATACTTTAGAAGATTCTGCTGGCAATTAGTTTCCAAAAGAATTGACAGCAGTGTTATTTTAATGAACCTTCATATTATGTGTTGACCTTGCAGATGACTTCATTAGTATTATGTTTCAGTTCGTAGTAAGACAAGTGAGATACGGATTTAATATGACAGTGGCACAGATAAGAAAACAATTTCTTTCAGTGGTTTGTCATGTCTGTTAGGTATTTCATAATAGCTATTACCAAAACCATGGTAGCCTCCCTAGCGTTATGTTTATACCTGGAAAAACAGTCAAAAAAGTTTTTAAACAAGAAAAAAATTATATTATGTATAACAGAAAATGTAAATACCAAAATGTGTACATACATACAGTAGGAAAGTTATGTCTGGGGTCCTCTGCTGTACTGATGCAGATTTAGCACACGTCCTTTGTGTGATATGTTTTGAGACAGTCAGCAATGCACAGGTCGGTGTCTCAATCATGACAGTAGAAGTGTGTTTTTTGTGCACTTTTCTTATAATAATTCTTCTGTTGCTTGAGTAAAATGTTAATGCCTGATCCACACCATTAATGCATCCATTGTGTTATTGTAGGCTGCGACAGCACAAGGCTTAGTGACATCCACATTTCCCCGACATGAACATTAACAGTTTCCACACTGTGAAGAGTGAAGTCTTTCTTGTCCTTACACCTGATCGCCATCATTTTGCCTTTTTGCCATGTAGATACTGCACAGTGCACAGGTGGACCTTCAGGAGACTGAATTTACGGTGCATATCGTGCTGGTTCAGTTGTTCAGTGCAGTATGCATTAGTTTTGCTATCCTTGTCAATGCTTGTTGACCAATTCACATTGCCATCAGTATTACTTGATTCAGCTAATGTAGGGGTGTCAAACTCAGAACCTGCAACAGGTTTTTGTTCCTGCCACTTTCTCCATTAATAACCAGTGACAACTGCTAATCAGACTTCTCATGGTTAGTTTTAATTGACTTCTTAACACTTGGACCTCTTAATTGTTTTTTTATTTATTAACTAGTAGCTCGTATTCTGCAACACCAGACATTTTCAAAACTAATGATTTTTTTTTTCTTGAGAGCGCCATCAGAGTGTGTTGTGGATCAAAACAGATCAATATTTCTTACACTTTCACGGGATGGATACACAGGTGCAATCAAATCAGATCAGCTTGTAATGTTGGCTCACTTTGTATATCATTATTGTTTGACTGCTGAATTAAGGATCTCTTAAAATGCAAGCAAAATAAAATTGAGGTGAAAATGTCTGTTTCATTATCAGTAGTAATTGTCTAGTAAATAACAAAGTGGCTAGAACAAAAACCTGCAGCTACTGCAGCCCTCCAGGATATGAGTTTGACACCGCTGAGCTAATGGTTCCAATTCAATTTGCTTTAAAACTGGCTTTACAACTTCTCATTCACACACCATTTTGTTTTAGTTGAAGACTTCGCCCCACTCATGAACATTGGTAAGTTGCCATTAGGGTGGCACCATTCATAGAAATATTTCTGATTTATGTGCAGCATAATTTTATTTTACCCACAAGATGGCAGCAGAATAATATCCCAAGTGTTTTTTGGGCTTAATGCTCTACATTACAACAACTATATACCTGGAGACACTCAGGCTTAACCATATTTACATAGAATTCTGAGACTCTTGGAGTTAATACTAAGGAGGTTAAAGAAAAATAAAAAAAAATTAACAAAAGTAAACCAAAATTATTTACCTAATAGTTTTTTAAAGGTTTCTCAAGCACAAATCTCTCACTAGTCTTATGCTTAAGTGGTCTTAAGATTCAGAGTCCTTGTTCTGTGCTCAGCCATCTTTTATACTGGAAACAAGATGTGCAATCATTATGTCATCATGGGCACAAAATTATACCACTGTAATATCACCATGATAATGATAAACTTTTAAAACATTTTAATTAGTACCTTAGGAAACCTGTGAAACTATGGAAAATCAAATCGAATTGATAATTAACTCTCTTCTAATGATTTGTTGGTCTTCATTTTATATACATACTAGGGGACTATGCCCCCTGCTTGCTTCACTCACCACCCCGGCATGCCCTACGTGCCAGCCATTTTGCGCCTCTGTCACTCGCGTAAATAGATTTCACTTTTGCCAAACAACAAATCTTTTAATTCTCGCGGATACGCCTCTTCATTTGGAAGAAACACTACTGTTCCCTGATGGCAATACGAATTAGGCGATCTACAAGTCTCTGACTTAAAGTTTTAATCTGAACAATATATTCAATCTTTTTTCGGTAATAATTTCCATTTGTTTGTGCTAATGCGATTTTTACTATCATTTTTTTTGAGACTTTCGAATTTTAGTACTTCCATTATCTCTAACCTGGTCTGCATGTGTGTTGTGCCATCGTTTTTGAATTCTTTACGACGCTCTACTTTGTCATCTACTCTTTGTCTTTTATTTCCAGCCTCAGGCGTGGTTAAATCTCTTGGCACAAAGTCTTGTCTCGAGGGACGTGAAAGTGTCTCTCTGAAAAAGTCACGTCTCGTCCCAGGCTAAATGGTCTTGTCTCATCCCAGGATTTATTTAATATAATAGAGAGATATGATGATTAAAAATGGAAGACAGTGAAGGGTTGTGTTGGACTACCACAATAACCCCATTTAATAGCTGAGATGACAAGAAAATGAAAACGTAATAAAAAGTATGTGGACATCACTTGTCCTGTCTGCACTCTCTTCTCTTAAGACACTACTGTGGAAGGAGCTCTGTCCTCTACAATCACAGGTTTGGCAATAAATGGTGACTTCCACTTTGACATTTTGTTAAATAGTCGGTGAGGAGGATGGCTGTCAGTGGCAGTGATTTCAGAGTTCCTCTCATAATTCTTCCCCAATCTATGTCCAAAATATATGAAAAAGTCAAAAAACTGAGTCACCCTACTCCAAGGTTCTGCTATGCTTAATTTATCAGATCTCTGAAAATTCTCCTTAAATGCATATGTCTGATGTGATATGTAGTACATATACATATATGTATGTATAAAGTCATGGAAATTATTGACTTTTTCAACATATCTAAACAGGCGATTGATAGATCTTCATGGAAACAGTAGATACAGATAAAGGTGATATACTTGAACAAATGACACATATACAACTGCATCTGAGTTGTTTCATTTAAAATTCATTGTGGTAATGTACAGAACCAAAATTAGAAGAAAGTTGTCTCTGTCCAAATATTTATGGACCTAACTGTGTATATATATATATATATATATATATATATATATATATACAGGCAGTCCCTGTGTTACGTACAAGATAGGGACTGTAGGTTTGTACTTAAGTTGAATTTGTATGTAAGTCGGAACAGGTACATTATTTTAATAAATGCTATTTTTGACCGACTGTAACCAAGTGCTCTGCCAATGAATGATGAAGTTTCACCTCTCTCTGACCTTTTTATTATTTCTACTTTATTTTCAATGGTGATGGTTTTTCTCTTCTTTACTGTATCACCAGCACTTGTATCAGATTTGTGTTTCAGAGACATTCTTGAAGGGTGAAGTCAAAAGGTTAAGATGAGCTCTTCTGCACAACACTGTACACGTTATAACATCAGGCAGGCACCAGTCATCAACACGTCTGATGTACTGACGAGAGACAAGTTCCTGCTATGTGCGTAACAGTACAAGCAGGCTTGCTATTGAGAATGAATGGGGGTGGTGAGGGGCGATTCATCATCAGCCCACCTTACAGTCACCTCCACTACAGTATGCTGTAGAACGAACACGGTTCTGCCAAAGGCGAGTAGTGAATCGCCAAACCCCAATTCAACAGGCAGGCATACTACAATGCTACCCCCGCCACCCCATTCAGCCACAACTGGGTCACCGCTTGCAGCATTACCAGCCGTGTGTGCTGGGCGGGCAGTGAAACACCCCCCCTCCGCTCCATCCAGCCTGCATCCAGTTAGGAGCAGTAGCTGCAGCAGCGTAATGGGCAGGCAGCGAACCATCGTCCTGCACATGACCGATAGCTGTGGCCCCGGTGACTATGGACCACGGGTCACTGCTTGCCACCGGGAGCTGCCTGAGGGACAGTGCACTGCGCGAGCAGCGAAATCGCCCCCCTCCAGCCACCGCTTGCAGCATCCCCAGGCCGAAGATGACAGAGCGGCAGTTACTGAAGCGCATTCGTCGCAGCTGCGTCCTCATTCGTAAGTCGTAGGTCGGAAGTCCATAACCTGGGGACTACCTGTGTGTGTGTGTGTGTATATATATATATATATATATATATATATATATATATATATATATATATATATATATACTGTTTAATGTATTTATGGTGAATGCCTTAAAAGATGATGAAAAGATTGACAGGTGAATCACATTTGCTATTTTTTTTGTATTCAAATTTACCTCAACACTTCCATACCAAGGTTTGACCACATACACTACATAAAGGGGCCCACCTAACTACAAGTATAGTGGTCTGCTAAATTCTTCTGACTGTATCCCTCCACTACTTAAAGCAGCATTTCTCAACCTTTAAGTATTTGTGACCCGAGTTTTCATAACTCTTTTAATTGCGCCCCCCTAACGTTTTTTTGAAACCCTAATAAAATTTATTCCTATATTTTTTGCTGTCAATACACTGCTACAAGTTTAAAATTTCCCTACGAATAGTGAAATTATGCCACATACTGTATGGCAACATTCGTGCCCCGTTTTTTTGTTACTTCATGCCCCACAGTTTGAGAACCGCTGACTTAAAGCATCCTTGACTTTTCATATTGACTCCTTGTTTTATCCACACACAAGTAGTGGCACAGTTTTTCCCAGTTTACCTTGTTCATTTGGAACTTCTCGTTTGACCACGTATAAAGGCAGGACTCTGAATTTACTTTTTTTTCATCAGATAATAGAAACATTTGCCAGCTTTAAAGACAATTCTGGAACAGGGAAAGGTCAGGGTAGATACAGTAGCTACTTGTAGGAACATGTACTTACCATGCTGTTTGTGTCTCCTCAGGAATATTTCCTTAGTAAAGGAAATTTGAGTCAAGAGGCTGTGCGCATGATTGGGGACATGGCTTATGACACCAGCTTCTTCTTCGTATCCATGATTGAGAATTTACAGGATATCCTTGGGGTGAACTCCACAAATGAGTAAAAATAATCTTCTGCAGATTCCCTCTTCTATCCTCCTATTATTGGCCTTCTCTGTCTTGCTGCTTTCAGGATGGTGATACACCCCCCGTGCATGTTACCTTAAAGCAGGCTGATAAATAAACTGAGCACCAAGGTGAGACACCACCCATTCATCTATTTTCTGCCACTTACCCGGATCCAGGTCATGGGGGCAGCAGTCTAATCAAAGATGCCCAGGTGTTCCTTTTCCCCAGCTCCTTCTGTTCCTCCAACTCCTCCGGGTTGATACTGAGGCATTCCCACCATAGACACTTAGAATGTTTGACCAAGGAGTGCGGTAGATAATAAGACTTTAGGGACCTTCAAAACTCGACTTGATGTTATTTTTGAAGAATTACTGTAGGTGGATGAATTGGCGAGCTTCACTGGGGTGAATGACCTGTTCTCATCCAGACTGATCTGATGTTCTAATGTATTTTATTACTTGTGGTGCTCATCACTTTGGTGAATCTTCAAAGAAATATTGATCTAAGGATCTAGAATCAATGCTTGCATATGGTTGGAAGTTTCTAGTATTTGACAATCTTCTAGTTTGTTCACATGCTATTTCTTCTTATTCTCGTTCTTGCATTCTCATGCTAGTCTGTGTCTTGTATACCTATAAGCCCTCTTGTTTCCCTGCAGGTCAACTGATCCATATTCAAGACTACTTCTTGCTTGTCAATTTGCTAAGTGTCTTGAATTCTTTTTGTTTCTCTTTCTTCATCACTTAAGCGCCTTCTGCGATTTGCTTCATGCTTAGGGAACCGTTTTCACAGAAATGAGTTTCTATTAGAAGATTCTGCACCTTTAATAACCCCTGGTGAAGTGGGTTTTGGGATAAAACGTCCTAACAACAATTTTAAATAAATATTAAATATATTGTTCTGTTTAACAGAAATGACCCAACAGCCCAGTTAAATTTTACTCAGGAGCCACCTATTGAGTATCACTGTCCTAGAAGTTCACAGCAGGGGTCTTCCTTTTTGTTGTTTTTCCTTTTACCTACTATTTATCTAAGCCAGGAATCATTTTTGCTTTCTTCTAAATCCTCTTCTTTTTCTCTCTTTCAGATGCTTTGAATTAGAGGGAGGGATGGATAATTTACCCAAAGCCTTCCAAAAAGGTCTCCGTAAAATCTTGTTGAACTCAAGGGTCTCTAAAATAAAACAAACACCAGAAGAAGTGACGGTGTTCTATGCTGATCCCAAACGGCAATCTGGCCTGCAGAGTGTCACAGCTGACTACGTGATCCTTACACCTTCTGCAAAAGCATTGCTGCTCACAAAGTTTGAACCACCATTGTCAGTAAAAAAAGTGTCGGCTTTCCACACCATTCACTACACAGGTGCAACAAAGATTCACCTTAACTTTAGGGAGAGGTTTTGGGAGGAGGAAGGTATCTTTGGTGGAAAATCAATCACTGATCTTCCTTCTAGATTCATATACTACCCTAGTCAGAATGCATCACACACCAAAGGTGGGGTTCTTCTGGTATCATACACAGAATCTGATGACTCTGATATGTTTTTGGCCCTGAGTGATGAGGAGTGCATGATGATGGCTTTAGATGACCTTGTTCAGATCCACGGAGAGCATATTCGACTTCTCTGGGAAGGTGGGGTGGTGATGAAATGGAGTTTATACCCGTACACCCTTGGGGCTTATGCTGTTTTTACTCCCTATCAGTACACAAAATACTCAGCTGTACTTGTCAGCAATGAAGGCCGGATCTACTTTGCTGGAGAGCATGTTCAGCCTATCCACGCCTGGATGGAAACAGCAATGAAGTCTGCAATACGTGTGGCTAACAACATCAATAGCCTGAGCTGATAAAACACATACGCATTGAACTAGAAATGATACTTTTTGAAAAAACAAATCCATTGAATATAATCATTCCTTTTTTGTACATTTTTGATTAAGAAAATGATATTCTTAAATGTTTATAAAAAGTAAATTGAATGAAAATCTGTTATGTTGAATGGTATTAATAAAAATATAATTTTACCATATCTGAAGTTTATCATTTGAGCATCTAATATTTCCATGATGGTGGCACTACTGCCGCGCAGTTAGGAGACCCGGGTTCACTTCCCGGGTCCACCCTGCGTGGAGTTTGCATGTTCTCCCCGTGTCTGCTCCGGTTTCCTCCCACAGTCCAAAGACATGCAGGTTAGGTGCATTGGTCATTCTAAATTGTCCTTGGTGTGTGTGTGTACGCGTGCGTGCCCTGTGGTGGGCTGGTGCCCTGCTCGGGGTTTGTTTCCTGCCTTGCGCCCTTTGTTGGCTGGGATTGGCTCCAGCAGATCCCCGTGACCCTGTAATTAGGATATAGCGAGTTGGATAATGGATGGATGGATGGATATTTCCATGATAAAAGAGCAAGACTATTCGTAACAGGTGATAGATGTTTGAACATGACACTGAAAATGTGTCTGTAAGATGGGTAGAGGTCATCTGTGAGGTTGGAGTTGGTTATTTTCAGCAAAACCAGAAATCATAGACTGTTATAGATGTATGAGAGTAACTAAAAATTATTATGAGTTTAAAACAGACAGGGAGATGATAAAGGCAGGACTGCAAGAAGACGTAGTCAGACGGGTCAGAGTCAAAACCAGATTAGTTAAGAGAAGAAACCAAGTTTTAATGATGATGGAACCCAAAATGAACCTCACTATTTGATTTTTAAAAATCTAAGCTAAACAAACAAAGTTTATCCAGTGAGGGACAATACAGAGTGTGATCATCGGCACATTTATTTCTTCACTTTCAATGATGTCCTCAGAGTTGACAATAGTGGGCACATAACAGGGACCAAAATGGTGTTGCATAAGCAAAGAAAAGAATGAGATGAGGTTGAAAATGAACATCATTAAAATGACAACAAATCCAAAAGCTAATGCTAGAAATGAATTCTTCTTAACAAAAACTAATAAACAGTGCATACTTGCGACAAAAATGCTAGAAAGATAATCAAAAAGAAACCAAAATCATAACAAACAGTTCACTCAGATTAAGGTAAATAACCAGGGGAGTATTTTCCGTACGTGGATTACTCGCTTAGCCGGATGTAATTGTTGACGATTTGGCCTGATCCTGGATCTGTCGGTTTTTCGAAACTCTTGCTGGATGTATTGTCATAGCAACACATCCTAATCCTCAAACCTGCTCGGAGCAGTTTGTTCGATGTAAACAAGGATTAGCGCACACAGTTAATCAGTGTCCGTGCGTGGAATTCATCCAGTCGTGGTTTCACCGTTCATGAATGAGCGACCAATTGATATCGGTGCGCAAATTATAAGAAGAGAATTTCATATAGAGAGGGTTTTGCGCGATCGGCAAGATCCTTTATTGCTCCCGGGGGAAATTCTTTTCGAAAGATACCACTTTAGCCGAGGGGGAATATTGTACCTCAAAGATTTATTAGCACCTAATATTCGAAGTGAAACTAGGCGAAGTCGGGCTCTCACAACCACACAGAGAGTATGCATTGCTTGGAGGTTTTTTTGCAAGCGGCACTTTTTTATATACTGTAGGCGATGTGGAAAATCTATCTAAAAGTGCAGTTTGGCAGGCAATTCATAAAGTCTGTTTGGCACTGAAATATTTCCTTCAGGTTTTCATTGTGTTTCCTGGACACACATAAAAGAGGCGTTTCATGCCATTGCAGGTAGGTAATACACAGGTAAAAACACCCACAGTTCCATAAAGAATCTCAATCAGCCTAACATTCTCATTACCCAGGATTTCCAAATGTGATTGGGGCACTGGATTGTACGCAGATCCGAATAATCAGACACAGTGTCTTCATCAAATATTTGACCTTCGTGGGTGGGCTGGTCTGTATCATGTCACTCGAATCCTGAAAGACAGACCCACTCTGACCCTGGCCATGAGGCTGATCCACTTGTGAAAAGCGATTTTCTTTAGGTGGTCCGCAAATTGTCTAACAGCCAGTCAGTAAATCAATCAAGGATATGTAGCTTTATATATAGAAGATTAACCTTGTGATTTGTGAACCTCAGTTTACATTGACATGACCTTTTCTTTAGTTCTTTTTCAAATAAAAAAGGGAACTATGAAAGAAGCATTTTGTGAAAAAGGATTTTATATATAGTATTTAAGCATTGTACAACTAAGTGTAAATTAAAGGAAATTAAGCTGTGGGGTAATGTTTGATTTTTATTTTAGTCACTTAGCATTGAACTTATAGTGTTAAAGATCTTGGGAGAATAAAGATTCAAACTATTAAAAGAGAACTTTTAATAGTCAAAGGTTAATTTAAAAGTACAGAAGACAAGCCTCAGTCAGAAAACTGCAGTCCTAACAATGTGTCTAAAGGTGAACTGATACCTGTCATTGGAAAAGGACCCAATGGAGAGTGCTTGACAGAAACCTAAACGAATGCCAGAAGAAAAGTGGGCTTAAGAGTTATTGAGTCCTTCGAAAACAGATAATGAATTACATTTTATACCAAAAAAATTGGACAATTATATGTTTTATTTAGTGATTTATTTTAAAAAAACAAATAGTTTTAAAGCGTGGTATCATTTTTTAAACACCAAAGGGAACATTATTCATTATCTGGAGGAATGCATGTAGAGTATTGATGGAGGAAGTGGACACTGCCGGGCCAGATCAGTTCAATCAAAGACAGCCTCTCTTCCATCATTGCATCAGGGTGGGTTTTGCTTCTGGTGATTTTTGAATCACAGTTGTGAATCATGCAGGAGAGCCGCAAGTGGTTCAAGTGAAAGAATGAAGAGCATAGGAGAGAGGGGGCAGCCTGCCCTCACTCCCCTGCAGATGAAGCAGTAACCAAACTTTGTAGCTTAGACAGTAAACTTAGTCATAAAATCATCAGATTATATTGAAGCATTTCAGATTTTATGGAATGCCGGTAAATGTATTTCATAGTACAATTTAAATAGATTTTGTAAGATGAAACAGCTTTCTGAGTGATGAAAACAGGTGCAACATTTTAATCACAATGTATACAGCAGAGTTCTTACAGAAAACTCATATCTTTGTACTGTATATAAAATGCTAAGGGTTGTGTCTCTCTGTTAAATAAAAAGATGCAAACCACTTTGCCTTGAACCTTGATCTTGGTTTTAATCAAGAACTTATCTCACAAAAAGTGTAAAATGACCCATTATTGGAGGTGTAGGTTACTTTGACCACTTATTTGGGCTTTGGGTCTTTTTCACTGTGAATGTTAATGTGGCCATGTGCATTGGCTGATAGGAAAATAATAACTGTGTATGTGTACATCATGGCTGTTAGGAAAAGAACTTTGCCAGCATCTTCTGACAGTGCAGCACATTGCACTGCCAATTAGACAGTGGACACATGGACACATGTATTCATTGAAAATTGGGATGAATAATAACAATCGTAAATAATTCAAAAAAACACCCCATAACCATTGTGAAATGTCAAGTGATAAAATATAGATTAAAAGCCTCATTAAACAGCATTTGGGGAACATAATTTCCTTATCAGGGATCTACGTTGATTCTGCAGGGTGGCAGCAGTTGTTTTTAATATGGGAATAAGTCGACAGAGCAATGTCAGTAAAGCATGCTAAAGTTGTGACCAGGATGCAAGCCAAAAAATCCCTAGAGGATGACTAGAATGAAATGATTGAAAGCCAGGAAAAAGTAATCAACCGAGTGTCATGATTTGGAGTCTCAAACATAACAAAATGGATGTGAGGCCTCCTAAAAGGACGATGAAGGCAAAGCTTCCACTGGGAAATCCTGCTGGCCTCAAGACTCCTGACTGCAGGCTTCCAGTCTAGCAGACCCCTAAATAAGGCGAGCTGGAAAAATAATTAGAAATGTCCCTAAAATTTAAGGAAATCTCCACAAGAGGAGGGAAAACCATAAACCCTCAACTTGTGTACAAAAGAGCAAGCAAAGAATCTTTATAAATGAAGGATTTATTAACATAAAATAGAAATATACAAAAATTCAGAGTACAAACAAGTCCAAATTGCAATCCAGAAGATGTAATCCTTAAACAGAAACAAGAAAATCACAGAAAAACTAGTAAATCCAACAAAAATAACAATACTTAGATATACTCCTAACCCAAGTGCAATGATTTCTTGATTTGAATTTAGCTCTGGCCTTAAACAGCCAGGAGATGGAATGATGTCATGGTGGGCCCGCCCCCTAAGCCCCACCCACACAACATCAAGAATGGAAGAGTGGATAAAATGACAATATACAGTTATGAAAGTGAGAGAATATACATTAAAATGTGAAAAATAATAATTCAAAAATGACAATAAAACACAAAATATATATAAATACAGATCCTTAACATAATACCGAGCCAAAGCAAGTGACATAAACTGTAATCTGGGACAGAAAACATTTTGAAACCAAACACCCTTTAAATTAACAAGCAAAGAGAAGGTGCTGTCAGACTATTTGGATCTCTGACTTGTGATGTTTCACCTTCCCAGTTCAGTGTTTCCAGACATATTTTTTAGAGAAACATGAGGTCACTGTTGATTTGCTACTTGGCCTGAAAACAAAAAGTAATTAAAGAAACATAGCATTTTTGTGGAAATAAAAGAACAACATCAACTTATTAAACGTGTATCACATCACTACAAATTCAATACAACCAAAAACTGGCATTTCTGGCTGACTAGGTTATGTATATACAGTATGCATGCAAGCAGGTTGTATATATATTTTTATACAACTTTCTAAGGTGAAAGGTCAGCATTATGTCACACCTCAGAGAATTCAGGTAGTCTTTTTTTTCCCTCCCCCTGAGTTGACTGACTTGCAGCTCTGAGTTGGTAGGGCATTTATGTGGAATTTCTGACTCGAAAATGTGGATTTTCCATCAGTTCAAAAGCAGCATTAAACAACTAGGAAGTATTGTACACTTCCGGTTGACCTTACCTGACAATAGCATGGCAAAATAATGGTGGCCATAATTAATGCAAGACGGCACCACAGGAGAAAGCAGAAAATTGTAAAAATGCATTGAAACAAAATATAAATGTTACCCTTGGATCCCTAGGTCTAAGAAACCCTGGAATGAAGAATATTTAATTTAGGAATCCCAGAAACCAAATCCAAAAGTCAAATCATAACAAATTTGTTTTGATGACTAATGTTATTATCAAATCAATTATTTGAACGTTTGTGTAATTTGGTGTGATTTGAGTACACGTGGAGGCCATTTTTGGGGGACAACAAACACTTTAAGCTTTTTCCATTTCAATGAATACCTCAGGGTACTGCAGTTTACCTTACCACTTCCCAAAGATGTGCAGGGTAAAGTTAACTGCTGCTTTGGGTCCTCCCTGTGTGGAGAGCGCTTTGAATAGTGAGAAAAGCGCTATATAAATTTAAAGAATTATTATTATTATTATTAATTATTATTATTAATTAGTGATTACAATTTCATCCCGGGCGGCACGGTGGCGCAGTGGGTAGCGCTGCTGCCTCGCAGTTAGGAGACCTGGGTTCGCTTCCCGGGTCCTCCCTGCGTGGAGTTTGCATGTTCTCCCTGTGTCTGCGTGGGTTTCCTCCAGGTGATCCGGTTTCCTCCCACAGTCCAAAGACATGCAGGTTAGATGCATTGGCGATTCTAAATTGTCCCTAGTGTGTGCTTGGTGTGTGTGTTTGCACCCTGCGGTGGGCTGGCACCCAGCCCGGGGTTTGTTTCCTGCCTTGCACCCTGTGTTGGCTGGGATTGGCTCCAGCAGACCTCCGTGACCCTGTAGTTAGGATATAGCGGGTTGGATAATGGATGGATGGATTTCATCCCAGTGTGAGTATAATTGTAGATATGTGGGTGTGAGTAGGCCTTGCGATGGAGTCGTGGACACTCCAGGGTTGTTTCTTTTCTTATGCCCAGTGTGTCTGAATTAAAGAATTAATGAGGTTGGAGACTATAAGAAAAAGTTGGAACAAACATTTGAAGAACGAGTTTGGAGTTCCGTCAGATTGATATCTGCCAGATATGGTACAGGCTACAGACCATCGTGGACTAGAGCTAAAAACTGCCGCTGAAGTGAGTGCTGACTCTTTACTTGCTCATTAACTGAACAGGATTTATTTGCGTTTTGTGGTCATTCACACTAGGATTACACATCTAGCATGAGATCACTGCTTCAGCGCATGACATGTGCCGGGCTCGACAATGAATGAACATCAGGAAGGCAGCTGGTCCTGACGTGTGTATTGTGCTGATCATCTGCCTGGGGTGAGTGAGTATTGAATTTCCTCACAGGCAGACCCCAGGTGGTTACAGTGAGATGCTGTGTCTCCAATAAAATTACAGGAGCCCCTGAAGAATTGTACTCTGAGGCCCGAGTTGTGTTCCCTTTACACCTACTGCTGTGGGGTACAAAATCTGTACATTTTGGTGTATATTTCCATTATTTTTTGGATGGACATCTAATTATATTACAGCCTGGGAAAGGAAGACCTGCCGATACCTCAGAGAACATAAAAAAGTTTTCTTTTTTGGGAAAATGGACTTTGAATTAATTCATTATATTGACAGCCAGCCAATAAGAATATCTAACAATCACATCTTGCAAAAACCCCCAGTATATTTTTAGAATAAATATGCCTCGTCTGAGGAGCGACATAATAAGGAAGGAGGGAGGAAGAAGAAGGGATGAATACATCAGAAGAGAACAGAGCGATGGCAATGTACGGCCGTTTCCATCTGGTCGTCAGAAAAGCATCATGAACAACTACGAGTGCTCGATCACAAGCACCCTGCAACATTCATCCTTGTCATCTTTACCTTTTTGTAAGCTTTTTCTAAAGATTATATATATATCCAGACTTTACTATCAGTCCTATTTTCTATTATTCTTTGTTCCACTGGTATTATTATTATTCCTGTAATAAATACCATGCTGCTTTTAACTTTCTATGCTTTGTCTTAATTTCTAGAGTGATTGAAGTAATAAAGTAGATTTCTTTGAGCACCTGGTGGAGCCGGAGGTTTGCCATACGCTCTGTGCTGCAGGGTTTATTAAGGCTGAGGGTAATAGCTCCTCCCAAAAGTAGGGAACAGTACGTAAAGTAAGGCATTCTTGGCTCATAAATGGCCGATAGTCAAGAGTGCTGAGCCTTTGTGTGTCTAAATTTATTCTTGTATACCAAAAGTAAAATTTAGGTATGAGATATCATTAAAACATTGTATGTTGTTCATGCCGATAATAAGTAAGTCTCTTGAAGTGCTGAGAGAGTGACGGGCTGTGCTATTCCTAAGGCACTTGTGTGGTTTAAAGTTCCAGAGGTTAACCAGCTGTGTTGTTTGTCATTCATGGGGCACTGTTGTGATTAGGTTCTGTGTGTATGAGTATAGCTATGTATGCATGTGTTAATCTTAACGTGCAACAGTAGACCAACCCGATAATGAACTTGACAAGTACACTTACCCTTGAAGAAAACAGGTAAAGGGTAAGTAGAGGGAAATACTACGATAATACACCTATGATTGTGTGGCCATACATAACTCCATCTCCATTGTGAAGGTTGTTGATGACATGGTGAAGATAGGTATCATCTCTAACAATGATGAGATGGCCTGTCTGGAGGAAGTGGAGAACCTGGCATCATGATGCCAAGCAAATAGCCTTCAACTGAAAATCAAGAAAACAAAACTGCTGGTTGTGAATTTCAACAGGAAGCAGGAGCAGTCCTTCACACCAGTCCATATCAATGGGGCTTCAGTGGTAAGGATGAGCAGCTTCACGTACCTTAAAGTTCCTATCTCTGAGAATTTGATATGGACTCAGCATATCCAAGCTCAAGTACCTTCTTAGGCAAATGAGCAAAGTTAACGGTCATCTTAACACTGAACATCACATCCTGGTTTGGTAGCTGCTCTGCCCAAGACTGTAAATCACAGCAAAGGGTAGTGCCAGCAGTGGAATGCACCATAAGATCTGCTCTCCCTTCTCTGCAGGTCCTTTACTCAAAGAGGAGTAGGTTCAGAACAACCAAAATCTTCAAGGACTCCTCCTACCTCAGTAGTGGACTATTCCACCTGCTGAAATTGGGCAGTCTTATGACTAAAACAGAGAGGCTCAGGAGAAGCTTTTATCCTCAGGTCATAAGGCTTCTCAATCAAGACATGCCCCGCAGCATCTTTTGAGCAGTCACACTGATCTTATTTGATCACAACCCTGCCTCACATTTGTCATTTTTTTAAAAATTGATCTATATACGAGGGACACTCAAAATGTTTCCGCACTTTTATTTTTTCATTGGAAACGGTGAAGGCAGGAGGAGTACTGATTAGTTGTGTCTGAGAGTGTCGTGTGACTAGTTCTGTCTGGCAAGCCAGCTGCCCTTGCAGTTTAGTATAAGAGTTGTTACCTTGTGGAGAAGGTGGCTGCGAAACTTATAAACTGCACTAAAGAGGAACGGCATCCTGTCATTCACTTTTTGTGGGCAGAAGGTGTGCCAGGAGCACAAATTCATCTCCGCATGTGTGCTCAGTGTGGGGATAAAGTTCTCTCTTGTAGAGTCGTCTATGAGTGGATAGAAATGTTTGAAAATGGCTGTCCTAGTGTGACGGATGTAGAGAGCGCTCCGGACGTCCAGCTATAGCCACAATGATGTGAAAGCAGCAGTGCATCACTGGCTACGCACTCAACCAAAAACATCTTTTTTTGATGGCATTAAAAAGTTGGTGCGACGCTGGGAAAATTGCATCGCAAAGCAAGGTGACTATGTAGAAAAGTGACGTAATTTGTTTTTGAAATCCGTAATGAATAGAGTTAAAAAAAAGTGCAGAAACCTTTTGAACGTCCCTCGTATATTGTCATGCGTACGCGTCAGTGGATCATACTCCAGGCTCTTCTGAAGGATTGTTGAAAAGGGGTTTTGGCCCTAATCTTATCCTCTTTCATTCCTTCCAAAGTGCTGAGAAGAAGCCCAGTGGGGGTGATTGACTCTGCCCCTTCAAGTCTCTCTGCTGCATTTCCTGTGGTTCCCAGAAGGAGACGTCACTCGTTACAAGAACACACCGCAGGATGGAGCTCCTTCCCACTGTGACTTTAAAAGGTTTAGTTGGCTATGAAAGGCTCTTGAGTCAAGGACCCTGAGTTTCATTTTCAATTTTTGCACTTTTTGTTTGCTCATTTGTTTCAGTAAAACGAGGATGACCGGCTTGGCACCCCAACATCCACCTTGTGGACCTGCAGTTGCTTCCATCAACCACAATATAGATATATAATTCAATTAATGCATTTGCCTTGCACAATGGTCTTATATATATTATACCATAATACAATAAGTGACATAATATTACGTCACTTTGTCACTATATGTTATATATTGTATATTGTATATTGTTAGTTTATTTTTAAAATTGAAGCTGTTTCTATTTAGCCATATTATATTTAAAATGTAAGTTGTTCTCTTTAGTCTTAATTGCTTTTCTAGTTCTCTATACTTCTTGTATCTTTTTCACAATCTGAGTAGTGAAACAGTTTGACATTTATTTCACTGTATGTTGTACACATATAACTGTGCATGTGACAAACTGAGAAATCTTGAACCTTGGACCTTGGGTGGTGCCATGGTTAGCACAGGTGGATCTCGGTTCACTTCACTTCAGTCCCTATCTGTATGTAGTCCACGTTCTCTTCGGTGTTTCCTCCTCTAAGTATCAGTTAAACTGGTGGCTCTAAGTTAGCCCATTATGAGTAAATGTGGAGTGTGAATGGTGACAGACTGGTGTCCCTGTCTCGGGTTTATTCCTTATCTTAATAAGCTACAGGTTCCCTTGACAAGATATCAGAAGAAAATGCTTCAAACCATTAGAGACAGCTGTTCTAATTATGTGGTATCACCGGAAACTTTCCACAATTGTCGCTGACTCTTGTTTTTATTTTTGGACCTCCAATGCTTTCTTCCTTTTTCCAGAAATAGTAATTAGTTGCAAAATTTTCTCTTGATGTGCACATGCCTAATCTAATCCAAAAATAGTGAACATTTTTAGGAGATGATAAGAACCTAGTGTGTCTTTAATGGAACTCTGCTTAGCTGAAACATCTGGATTACTTCTCTAAAGGGAGTTTAATGGTGTGACCCCACTAGACTTCCCTCAATATCCAAACTGTTTGATCCCTGAGGTCGGATAGCTCTCTTAAGTTTTGTCCAAAACAACTTCTGACCAATCATATCCTCCGGCCACTGTAGATATGTCTTTTTACGGATAATCCGGCGTAGCTTGTGGTAAGCGGAGAGCATGTGAGGGGATAGCGGTTCAAGGAAAATGATGACCAGGACATCCTGATGCTCCTCAAAGAGCCTGTGGAGGGCCACCTGTACCTCCATGGAGCACCATTCACTGAGGAGATAGTTTGAAGACACCACACACAGTGTTTTCCTACTGGTGTAAATTGCATCCACAATGCTGCTCACAATTGGGTTGCCGGGAACAAAGTCGCGGTGATGGAGGCACAACTGGCAGTCAGCTTGATCCGAACTCCCCTCTAGATTGGGCAACAGCTGCTCTAGAACCCAGACTTCATCTTTTGAGCTATATGACACAAAAGCATCATACCTGGAAGAGAGAAGTAGGACAAAAGATGCTAAGCAGAGAATGTAAGAATAAATATTACTTGCTGGATGCAGTTTTACAGTAAAAACAATTGTTTAATATGATCTTATATATATGTGACGATTATCGAGGATATGTATGAGAGTGTGATGACTTGGGTTAAAAATAGTATTGTTGAAACAGACAAGATCCCAGTTAGTGTAGGCCTGTACCAGGGATCTTCTTTAAGTCCTTACCTCTTTGATTTGGTTTTGGATGTGTTGAGTCATTGGCTAAAAGACCAGCCCACCTGGTGCAGGCTTTGCACTGATGACATTGTGTTGTGTAGCACCAGAAAATAAGAAGTAAAGAGGAGTTTGGAAGAATGGAGAAGGGCTTTGGAAGATGGAGGACACAAGATAAATAAGAAGACATAATATATGAGGTTTAATTGTGATTTGGACTCAGAAGTTAGCCTGCAGTGAAAGCTATTGAAAACAGTTAATATATTTAAATATCTGGGATCATTGATAACTCACGATGGAGAACTGAATGCAGAGATAACCCATAAAGTGCAGTGTGGATGGATCACGTGGAAGAAGGTATCAGGAGTATTGTGCAATCAATGAGTTAAGGCAAGTTTAAAGGTTTTTAAGACAGCGGTAAAACTAACAATGATGTATGGAGCTGAGACATGGACAGTGAAAGGAGCACAGGAGAAGAAGTTGGATGTGACAGAAATGAAAATGTGGAGATGGATGCGTGGATTTACAAAAGAGGTCAGAATAAGAAATAAGAAAATTAGGGTTACAACACAAGTGGGAGAGAAATCTAAGAAAGTACAGGACAATAGGTTGAAGGGGTACGGACATGGGTTAAGGGGAGTGTGGGCAAAAGAGTGATGAAGAGAGAGTGAAGGAGGCCAAAGCAAAGTTACATGGATAAATCAAAAGAAGATCTGGATTAAAAGGGCTTGACTGGGAGGAAGGTGCAGGACCGAGCTGTATGCAGAAGGCTCATCAAGTGCATCGACTCCACATAGAAGTAGGAAAAGATGAAGGAGAAAAATAATAATAATAATAATAAGAAGTTTAATATGCTCTTATCATATGATTATGAAATTAGAACAACTGGAAAGAAATTTACCTTTTACTTTAAAAGGACACTAATAATCTATATCTATAACTATATATCCATAACTATATATATACAGTATAGTGGAATAAGCACTCTGTTGGTGCCGACCTGACACAGACTGACAATGGAGGCACAGGTGAAAATAAACAAAAATATTTATTTTTGTACACTTCAGCCGTGAGCACGTCTTCCCCGTGTCCCACACAGTCAACAAAACACACAGAAAAGAAAACATCCAAAAATCACACTCTTCTTCCTCCACTCCTCCCAGGCAGCTTTGTCCTCCTTCTCCCGACTCTGGTGCCTCGAGTAGTGGCTGCATTATTCAGCAGTGATAATTAAGCTAATTTGGGCTGCACTTTCGGGTGTGGCTGCATTCCACCCCACACAGGCTCGTTAAGCCACGCAGCTCCTTCCGGTGGTGGACATGGAGCCCAACAGGGCTGAGCCCTGATGTCCCACGCCTGCGGCCCTGATGTAACCCAGGAGGGCTGCCACCACGCGTTCTGGGGGACATAGTGTGCATCCCATGGCTGCTCTCCCGGACTCAGTGTCAAAGGGGCTTTCCAGCCGGGCATAGGCCCCGGCTGTCCACTACAAATATATATATATATATATATATATATATATATATATATATATATATATATATATATATATATATATATATACTGTATATATATATATATACTGTATATATATATATATATATATATATATATATATATATATATATATATATATATATATTTATTATATTTATATATATCTATATATTTATAGATTACTACAAATATATATATATTATATATATATATATATATATATATATATATATATATATATATATATATATATATATTATATATATATAAATATATATATTATATATATATAAATATCTGGACAGAGACAACTTTTTTCTAATTTTTGGTTCTGTACATTACCACAATGAATTTAAATGAAACAACCCAGATGCAGTTGAAGTGCAGACTTTCAGCTTTAATTCAGTGGGGTGAACAAAACGATTGCATAAAAATGTGAGGCAACTAAAGCATTTTTTGAACACAATCCCTTCATTTCAGTGGCTCAAAAGTAATTGGACAATTGACTCAAAGGCTATTTCATGGGCAGGTGTGGGCAAGTCCGTTGTTATGTCATTATCAATTAAGCAGATAAAAGGCCTGGAGTTGATTTGAGGTGTGGTGCTTGCATGTGGAAGATTTTGCTGTGAACAGACAACATGCGGTCAAAGGAGCTCTCCATGCAGGTGAAGGAAGCCATCCTTAAGCTGCAAAAGCAGAAAAAACCCATCTGAGAAATTGCTACAATATTACGAGTGGCAAAATCTACAGTTTGGTACATCCTGAGAAAGAAAGTAAGCACTGGTGAACTCAGAAACGCAAAAAGACCTGGACGTCCACAGAAGACAAGAGTGGTGGATGATCACAGAATCATTTCCATGGTGAAGAGAAACCCCTTCACAAAGCCAACCAAGTGAACAACACTCTCCAGGGGGTAGGCGTATCGATATCCAAGTCTACCATAAAGAGAAGACTGCATGAAAGTAAATACAGAGGGTACACTGCAACGTGCAAGCCACTCATAAGCCTCAAGAATAGAAAGGCTAGATTGGACTTTGCTAAAGAACATCTGAAAAAGCCAGCACAGTTCTGGAAAAACATTCTTTGGACAGATGAAACCAAGATCAACCTCTACCAGAATGATGGCAAGAAAAAAGTATGGAGAAGGCGTGGAACAGCTCATCATCCAAAGCATACCACATTATCTGTAAAACATGGTGGAGGCAGTGTGTGGCTTGGGCATGCATGGCTGCCAGTGGCACTGGGACACTAGTGTTTACTGATGATGTGACACAGGACAGAAGCAGCCAAATGAATTCTGGGGTGTTCAGAGACATACTGTCTGCTCAAATCCAGCTAAATGCAGTCAAATTGATTGGGCGACGTTTCATGATACAGATGGACAATGACCCAAAACGTACAGCCAAAGCAACAAAGAAGTGAAAAATTCTTGAATGGCCAAGTCAGTCACCTGATCTTAACCCAATTGAGCAGGCATTTCACTTGTTGAAGACTAAACTTCAGACAGAAAGGCCCACAAACAAACAGCAACTGAAAGCAGCTGCAGTAAAGGCCTGGCAGAGCATTAAAAAGGAGGAAACCCAACATCTGGTGATGTCCAGGAGTTCAAGACTTCAGGCTGTCATTGCCAGCAAAGGGATTTCAACCAAGTACTAGAAATGAACATTTTATTTCCAGTTATTTAATTTGGCCAATTACTTTTGAGCCCCTGAAATGAAGGGATTGTGTTCAAAAAATGCTTTAGTTGCCTCACATTTTTATGCAATCATTTTGTTCACCCCACTGAATTAAAGCTGAAAGTCTGCACTTCAACTGCATCTGAGTTGTTTCATTTAAATTCATTGTGGTGATGTACAGAACCAAAATTAGGAAAAAGTTGTCTCTGTCCAAATATTTATGGACCTAACTGTACATATATATATATATATATATATATATATATATATATATATATATATTATATACAGTATATACTGTATATATATAATCCAATGTCTGTCTGTCTGTCCGCTTTTCACAAGAGAATTACTTAACGGATTTAGATCTGTGGGAACCAGAATTCTGGCTGGGTTGTATGGGATCAAATCTTTATTTCTCTCAATGACATGCAAATCAATTTATAACCTTTATGTAATGTGTTTTTTCTGGATTGTTTTGGTTCATGTCCTATCTCTCTCCATTAAAATAAAACTACCATAAAAATTAGAGACTGTCCATTTCTTTGTAAGTGAGCAAACTTACAAATTCAGCAGGGGATCAAATACTTATTTCCCCCAATGTACATGAGATTTTGTGTGAGGGATAATTGAAAGTAGGTGGGTTAGAACAGCCAGGGTGAAACATTTTCATAAATACCCAAAATTTTTACCTAGAGGTTCGTCTCTTGAAATTTTACTGTTGAGAAGAGATTATTTAAATTGTTCAGTTACCTAAATCCTCTGGTGAGGTGTGGTCTCCTATAGATGTTTAATATTGAAACTGGACAGGATAACCAGAATGATCCCACTATTAATACAGTATGTGTGTTTCTCATTTTGCCAGCCTGGCCATTCAGAGGTGCCAGAATGTCCTAACCCAGTTTTACCATGGGATATGTAAGTGACTAATCTGTATCCAACTTACAAAGAAAACCTTGAATTTCTTACCTGTATCTTTGTTGGCCTTGCCTTTTCAGGTGGGTTTCATGGATCCAGGCACGGAGCAGGTAGTATCCATAAAGGAAATACCAACGTCCTTTACAATAAGCCAGGCTAAAGATGACTGTTGACAAGACCAACGTACAGCTGATGCAAAAGGCCTGGAGCTCAAGCCTGGCAGAGCAGATGCTCGGGTCAAAGTTGAACAGATACTTCGAATTGTGTGGCTGCAGTGTTGGACACTTCATCTTATAAAATGAGGGCACTTGAGTTGAGGATGTCAGAGTCCAGCTGAGGAAATTTTCATTTTCGCACACACATGCAAGAGGGTTATAATAAATGTCCAACTCATCAAGATGAGGAAATAACTCTGCAAGGTTCAAAGTCACCACCTGGATCATGTTATTCTTTAGGTTAAGTTTAACAAGGCTTCTGCTTAGGCTGTGAAAGACTTCGGATCGGATCTCTGTCATCCCAATATTCTCCAGGTCCATTTTCTGTAGCTTATGAAGACTGGCAAAAGTTGCATTGGGAATCAGAGACACCCCATTGCACATGTCACTCATCTTAAGTGCAGTGAGGTTACTGAGGCTGGCAAATGGCAATGTGTTCAGGGAGTACAGCTTGTTAGAAGAAATATCGAGGTCATTTAAGTGGTCAAGTCCAGCAAACAGATTACTAGGTAGGATGTGAATCCCATATGGCTGCTGATGATTAAGTCTCAGTCTGCGCAGGCTGGTCAAGTGTACAAATGATGGATACTCCAGCTTTAACTCAGAGTATTGGAGATTATTGCTCGCCAAGTCCAAGATGTGGAGGGAACTGAGACCTCTAAATATGCCTTCACTGAGGCTTTTCAGCAGGTTGCGGTCCAGGTAGAGGTTGACCAGTTTGCTGAGTCCCAAAAAGGTGTCCGCCTCAATCCGTTGGATCTGATTTCCACCCAGATCAAGGATTCTAAGCTGTGTCAAGAAACAGAAAGTTTTTTTATAGAGTACTGAGATCCTGTTATTGCGCACAAGTAGAATTTTGATTTTGTTAACATGGTAGAGCATGGAGTCAAAAAGTTCTCCTATAGCATTTCGGCTCAGGTCCAGCTTCTCCAGCTTGTGCAAACCATTGAAGGCCAGTGTGTGAATGTAGATGATCTGATTTACAGCCAGAGACAGGGTGCGCAGATTGCTGAGTCCTTGGAAGGCATTTTCACCAATGGAATAGAGACGATTGAATTGAAAAGTGAGGTTCAGGAGGTTCGGGAGGCAGGCAGATCCACTGGGAGCACACAGATCCATACTTCTGATTCGGTTATGAGCCAGTTTCAAGCTTTCCAAAAAGGTCTGGTTGCTTTGGAAAAGTTTGGGCTCCTCAATTTGGTTGTCAGACAGATCCAAGGACTTGATTTTGGTACAGTTCTGGAATGCCTCTTGGACATTCCTAAATGAGTTTTTGTTTAATTTTAGGTGACAAGTGGGTCTTGAGGACAGAACTTGACAAAGCATTTGTAGTTGCTCAGAATCATTGTAAGACATTGAGCAAAGACTGATGTTGAGAAGTCTGGGAGCCCACGTGCTTTTGAGGAGTGACTGTAGCTCCAGAAGGCTTATTGGATTTCCACAAAGATTCAGGTAGATCAGAGAAGGGAGAAACAATGATGTCAGTTCCTTTGCTTTTGAGATGGAGTTATTAGATAAGTCTAACTTCAGTATCTTGTTAGAGGTTCCACTTGTGTTAAGTCCCAGCTTGGATATGTTATTATAAGACAGACTTAGTTCATTTATATTGGCAGGCAGTGAAAATTGAGACTCGAGGCTCTGGGGTCCAATACTCCTGGCTACCAACTTTCGAAGAGAAATAAGACAGGACACAAAAGTAATGCTAGAAAGAGGATTATGAGAAATGTCTAGCAGATGCAACCTTAGAAGCGGCCTGAAAAGGTTGTCCGAAAGGTTGCTGAATTTGTTACCACTCAGGAAAAGTAATGTCAGTTTGGAGAGACTGGTGCCGAAATCTGACGGCAGGTTTGTCAGCCTGTTTTCCGATAGGTTTAGGCTCTGTAGCTGCAAGCCCCGCAGAGCACCTTCTTGGATGTCCTCAATCTGATTCATATCCAGACGGAGAAGCGTCAACTTGGGAAAAGAAGCAAAATCCCCCTGTTGCAGGATCTTGATGTGGTTGGAGGAGAGGTTAAGGCACTCCAGGTTGGTAGGAAGGTCTTGCACAGCAGCCCGTGTTTCGTTGATGGGCTGATTGACACAAGAGATCCGTATGGGCTTACCAGCATGCCGAAAACACCTCCTTAAACTGTAGGCACTGGTCTGAACTCCACCGAGGCAAACAAGCCAGATCAGATAAGAGTGAAGAGCCATCTCCCTGCTGAGTGATTCCCTCAGTTTGAACTGATCTTGTTTCACTCTTCTCCTTTTCACAGTAAGCCACTAAGAACAGAGATAGGGGGAAGTGGTTATGTTGTATGTTTCCTTTATTTCTTACAAATAACGAAACTTTGTGAAGAGCAAAAAATAACATATATATATATTATTAAAATTGTGTACCATGGAAAGGATGAACACCCAACTTGAGACTGATAATTATATATTTTTGGTAGACCAAAAATAAAATCAAAACTCAGCAATTGCGACAGTGAGGGCATTGAGCAACCAGCTGTGAATCATGTTAGTTTAGAAAATCTGGACAGGGAAAAAGAGGGTAAGGACAGAGTTATTCATCCTGTTAGGTTTGATGACATTAAAATCACAGCAGATGACTTTTCTTATTAAATTATTCATCCTGTCATTAGGGTTACCCTGCCTCATGACTCCATGCGTTCTACTAGCATCCTGATCAATGTGTAATTACAGGTGCTCCCTATGTCCGCATAGGTTATCACATGGTACTTCCATGTTCAGGCACACCAGTTTGACTGGCAACTATCAATTGGCCTTATAAGGGACAATGCGGTGCAATGTCACTCTTGCGCCTTGGTGTGTATGTGTGAGACACTTGCTAAGTCAGCGTGACTCAAAATATTATTCCGACTTGACTTCTCGGGGTGTGCTAAGTTCTAGTTTACCACGATGACTTCTGGTTTCAATGCTCAACTGGCAATTTCTGAGAAACTTCGTACTTCTAAAAGACCCCACCAGAGACCTTTCCATGCTTCGGTCTGTCTTCCACCCTGCTGATCCATCCAAGGTCACGATCTCCTTCGAAAGTGATCATCTCACAAAAACGAAGATGAGCACTTGAGGTCCACAAATAGATCTGAGGTCTCAAAGTGTCCTGTCTGCAGCTACGCCTTTAAAATATGAATGAATGGTGATGCTAAGTCTCGTTTAGCGTACAGTTTCATGGAATTCCCCCATACAATTTGTTTCACGTGCAGTTTTACAAAATACAAAGCACACTAAAATTAGTTTTATAGGATAATAAAAATTTTTGGAGCAAAAAGCAACAAAACAGTTATATGAGATACATGTAAATGCAGATTTGTTAAACACACAGATAACAAGGCAGAAACTGATTAAACATATTGCGAAAATTATCAGCATTGACACACAGAAAAAAGGTTTGGGGCAGCCACCCATATACTTAATCCATGGCTGCAAAAGGGCAAATACAATTAAAGTTGTGAACAGGTTTGAGTCCAAATCGGAACTGAACACATGTGGAGGTTGTCTTGCTTTTAAAAGTAGGTCGGCGGAAGTGATGTCATCTGGGGGCCGGAACCAGAAATGAGTACTTGGGGCCAGAACTGGAAGTGAGGGTCATGTGGCCGGAACCAGAAATGACACCATGGGGCTGGAAATGGAAGTGACATCTTCAGGGCTGGACTCGGACAGAATTTCCCATATTTGATCTGCAGGAATATCAGAGAAAAGATTAGTGTACCCCACCGCCCCCTGGCCTGCATGGAATTACCTTTGATTGGTCCCTCTAGCTGTCTCCCATTCGCACGTGTGTGACAATATATGGAAACCAACAATATTTGTCCAAATAATTAACTGATAAGTTATGGTCAGTTGGCAAGGTCAAAAACTAAGCTACAGTCCTGGAGACCTCGGTCCACTAGCCAGCTATCCCTCCTGGGTTTTCTATATTGGAGCCTGTGCTGGCCATCCAGTCTTACAAAAGAATCTTTCTATCCAATGATTCCAATGTTCCTTTATCCAAGATGATTTTTTTATATGCAGGATGGCAGTCTGGCAGTAGAGCAGTGGCACCAAGTGCAACATCCAAATACAAAGAAGAGAGACAAAATAGAGGAGGGTAAGACATATTGTGATACTTATAGTTCCCTCCATAATGTTTGGGACAAAGACACATTTTCCCTTGATTTACATGTCTGCTCCATGGCTTGAAATTACAAATCAAACAATTCAGATGTGATTAAAGTGCACATTGCAGACTTTCATTTAAGGGGGTTTGCAGACATTTTAGTCACACAACACTTTTTCTACACAGTCCTCCCATTTCAGGACACCATAATGTTTGAGACAATTGGAGTCACAGGTGTTTGTGATTCCTCAGGTGGGTTTCATTGCTTCATAAGATAATTCAGTTTCCTTCTACCCTTTAGAGTCTGTAGATGCCATGAGGACAAGAGCTGAGCCTGTGAAAGTCAAGGAAGCCTTTATGAAGCTGAAAAACAAGAAAAGAACACTAAGACACATCAGCCAAAATTAAAAATGATCAAAATCTATGAATCCTAAATGATGTTGGCTCTGTATGGAAGTGAAAACAGCATAACACAATGAAACATTTATGAATGGGTAGAGTGAGAATCAAACCATTCAAGATATCAGTAAAACCTTAGGATGACCTAAATCAACTGTCTGGAATATCATGAAGATGAAAGAACACACCAGTGAGCTCAATGATCACAAAGGGACTGCTAGGTCAAGGAAGACCTCCACTGCTGGGGACAGAAGAATTCTCACTGTGATAAAGAAAAAGCCCCCAACGTCTATCAGATCAGAAACAGTCTTCAGGAGGCTGATGTGTGTGTGTCAGAGATGACTATCTGCAGAAGACTGCTACACTGAAAGATGCACACCACAAAAACAAGATGGCCAGATTATAGTTTATGCAAAAAGGGCTTAAAAGAACCTGCATAACTCTGGGAAAAGGTCTTGTGGACAGACGAAACAAAGATAAACCTGCATCAGAGTAATGGCCAGAGCAAAGTGTGAAGACAAAAAGGAACTGCCCAAGATCCAGAGCATACCACCTCATGTGCTAAACAAGGTGCTGGGGGTGTTATGGCTTGGGCATGTATGGCTGCCACAGGTCCTGGAACGCTTCTCTTCATTGATGATGGACCTGCTGACAGCAGTGGCAAAATGAATTCTGAGGTGTAGAGAAACATCCAATCTGTTTAAGTTCCAGTAAATGCCTACAAGCTCATTGGATAGCACACCCTACAGCCAGAAAAGGATCCAAGGATACTGCTGAGGCAACACAGGAGTTCTTCAAAGCTAAAAAATGGAAAATTCTTGAATAGCCGATCCAGTCACCCAATTTAACTTCAACTGAACAGGCCTTCCATATGCTGAAGAGAAGGATTAAGGGGACAAGCGCCCGGAAACAAGCAGGATGGCTGCATTAGAGTCTTAGTAGAGCATCACCAGAGACAATCCTCAGTGATCCTTGGTGATGTCTATGAATCACAGACTTCAAGCAGTCATTGAATGCAAGGTATATGTGACAAAGTCTTAAATATGATGGTTTTAATAGACATGCCATTTCTATGTCCCAGACATTACGATGCCCTGAAATGGGACGACCGTGTATAAAAAGTGTTGTGACTTACATGTATGCAAATACTCTTAAATGAAAGCCTACCATGTGAGATTTGATCACATCTGAAGTGTTTGATTTGTAATTGTAAACTGTGGAGCAGACAAATGTGATAAGTTGTTTAATTCAATGTCTCTTTAGCTCCCTCTTCAGTTCTTGCCAGGAATTTCTGATCCAGCAGGATGTCATTGAGGTATTTTGTTGACCAAAACAGGTTGGACCATTCCCTTCTTTCTATTCAGTGATAGATAGATAGATGTAGCTTTTAAGTGTTCTTTCCAGGTGCTTCAGTGAAAAAATAATTTGACCACAGACACACACAAACACACACACACGCTCTGTTATTCCAGAAAGGAACCTCTTACACTTAAAAAAAAAAATAATGATGATGTACCTTTTTACTTTATGTATCTAATTTAAATTAATTTAACTTAAAATAATTAATTTTGCTGGAATTAATTCAGTTTTCTTTGGTTACATTGACTTAAATTTGTTAGCTGTCACTCTAACTCAAGTGATTTATGTTGAATCAAAGCAATCAGCATAATCCGTCTCAGGGACCGTTGTCATTACTCAGTAATTTTATGGTAGTCTTACTCAAAATTAATAAAGTTAATTTTGATTTTATCATTTTCTATGCTGTGGTGTGCTGGGCTGGTAACATCACTTCAAGAGAGATCCACCAGATTAACAAGCTGATAAAGAGGGCAGGCTCAGTTATGGGATGCTCTCTGGACCCGCTGGAGGTAGTAGTGGAGGATGGAGTGAAAACAAAACTGAGTGCCATTACAAATGATGCCGCACATCCTCTCTGACACACTAACACTGAGGACTTTCAGCCAACGAATCATTCAGCAAAAGTGTGTCAAGAAAAGCTGCAGGAATGCAGTATGTCTGCAAAATGCCACACTGTGACTGGGAAAGAAAAATCAGATGTTTTCTTTCTTTTGAATTTTCTCCCTTTCAGTCATTCTGATCTATCTATCTATCTATCTATCTATCTATCTATCTATCTATCTATCTATCTATCTATCTATCTATCTATCTATCTATCTATCTATCTATCTATCTATCTATCTATCTATCTATCTATCTATCTATATGGCTGCTGAGACACAGTTGTGTTATCTTCATGAAGGAATGGCAAGAGAGAGAGACAGACAGTGATCAAAAGGTAAGAAAACTCTATTCTTATGTTGCTACAACTTATTTTGGTATACCATTGGCCAATGGGTTGCGGCAACTGCTGTGCTTCATCCAATCCTATTTCAGCCACCGTCCATTTCCAGTAGCCAATGCAATAAGTCTACTTGTCTCTTCCTGGGGTTTTCACAAATGAAAGAGCTCCCTCACATTCCCCTTCCCAGTTCAGCTACTTTAAAGTGTGGGTGTAATAAATAAGCACAAAAGGAAACAATTAAGCCGTGAAACTGGCCCAAATGGTCCTTTCCTCATCAATGAAACTCTGGGGGTAGAAAACCTGTTTGTCCAGCTTTCTGACTCTTTAACATTACAAATATATTTATAAATTTCTGTGTTAGATACACTTGTTTTACATTCCATTGCATTCTTTTCCCCAGAACCTTGTTAATCCAGTTTCGGGTTACAAGGGCCTATGCTGGCAGCCTCAGTCACATAGGAGAAACCAACTGTAGATGGAAAGGTAATCATTCATAGAGCCATCACGCCATACTTAGAGGCTTGTTTAAAGCTGCCATTGAAGTTATTTTCTGCACATTATGAATTTTAGAGAAGCACTGCTGGAATAATTTGGGGGGAAACCTAAATAAGATAAGAACTAAGCCCAAAGCCATCGATAAAAAAGTACACTTTGGTCATCAAGTTCTATTTACACTCGTGTTCCGCAATTTGTCAAATGCCCAGCACATTTTAAAACAGCCTAACTTTCTATTTCTATTTTAATAAAAGTGCAATTGACTCATTCAGCTACATCCAATTTTAAAGAAGTTAAAATTTTATTATTAGTTACCGGTATTTTGTTTGTAAAAAAGAACTACCATCAAGCAACTTATATATTTTATGCGATATTGTTATATTTATATATTACCTTGTAAATAATATATATTCACTTCTAGAAATTTGCATTCATTTACGTAATATTTTTTCTTTGGTATCATTTATCAAAAATTGTGAAATTCATGAAAATAAACACATGCCTACAGTCCTCATAAAAAGCATACATGAATGTAAATACATAAATTCATTGATAATGCATTTAAACCTCCAGATTGCAAGAAACACTTCATATAAATGTGGTATTATTTTAGGGTTAAGCTGCCATAATCCGACATTGGTTGGAAGACTGGCTAGGGGCACCATTTATACCAAGAGCAGCACAAATGCTAGAACTGACCAGGATTTCACATCTTTTTTCCCACTTAGTACTAATTTTGGTCCAGTGGTTATTGGTAGCTTTCCAAACCCCCTGCAGTGTCCAAGAAAATCTGATAACGAGACAAGCCCATTGCTGGTTGAAAAACACATTTGGACCCCTAGGAGGGGGAGGGGTGAGGTGATAGGGGGCAGCGCCCCTCAATGTCCATTGTGGGTAGTCAGTATTACACTTCGATGACTGGAAGGGGGGAGCATGTGCCCCCTCAGTTACATAAATGGTGCTCCTCTATGTACATACTGCAGAATTAACAGAATGCGTGCCTCTTGGTCTCAGAAATGCATGCCCCAAATTGATTAACCGACTTGGGCTGTAATCACCAGTCTGAATTTTTTGGAGTGGGCGCCCCATACCGCCCATAACTAAATGTGCCACTGATAGAGACACAAGGCAGAACATGCTCTCGGGATGACCAGGGAGGTACCCATGTGTCTCTCTTGTAAAAAAATTTAAGAAAAAGAAATGTGGTGGTCATTGTTATCTGATGTTTTTTTTCCAGGTAGCAAACACATATGGACCAAAAAGGACTGATATGGTCCAAAAAGGTCTGATTGGTCCACATAGGATCCAAAAAAGTCTGATTGCCTGGCACAGATTTGCTGAGAGCGAGCAAAAAACCTGAACATCTTGGGGGTCCTTGAGGACTGGGTTAGGAACTTCTGGTCTAGATAGATAGATAGATAGATAGATAGATAGATAGATAGATAGATAGATAGATAGATAGATAGATAGATAGATAGATAGATAGATAGATAGATAGATAGATAGATAGAACACGTAACAAAGTTTGAAACAATCTTTTAAAATAATTAAAGTCTTTAGTCTGACGCCATTATCCAACGTGACTTACAACATCTGAGATGCCATCGATTACATTTCTTTTGTTTTTCGACTTGCTCATGGTCATACTGCATCTGTAGCAGGAATTGAACCCACAACCTCAGAGTCTGAAGAGGTTTAACACCTCTGGACGTTGGGTATTGTGAAATAGTACAGCCCGGACACACACAGGCAGACACGTTTTCAGCCATCACCACACATTTATTTACACTAATATAATACAAAGTCTTACGTGCACTGCCACCAACAAACCCCCACAGTCTCCCCAAAGTCCAGGCTTCAGTAAGCCACCTCTCTTTCTTCTCTCTTTCACACACACATCAGGCCTATCCTCATCGCCTCCTCTCCGACCTCGTCCACCTCCTCACCCAACTCCAGCCTTGATTGCAGGGCGGCGGCCCCTTAAATAGGCAGGCGGCTGATGACCACACCCGGCCACCTGCCACAGTATATAATGTGTTATTCTCAATTAAAACTGAGTTTTTCATCTGTACTGTAGGGGAACCATTTTTAGCTCCCTAAAGAATCCACAATCTCCTGGATCATGAAGTGCATGAACAACAGAAAACAGTTCATAAGTCTCAGGAACTGTGTGTGTCAACATTCATGGGTGGTGTGTAGCACTGAAGCACCACAGGGAACTGTTTGATCTCCCTTCCTGTTTAATTCCAGTACAATACCAGTGCTTGCTACCCATAGAAATTTCCAGATGACTCCTCCATCATAGGCTGCATTAATAATGGAGATCAGCCATAGTATAGGAGGCTTGTGGTACAGAGAGAACCTCCTGAAGCTCAACATCAGCAAGACACAAAAGCTGGTGGAGGATTTCCAGTGTGCCAAAGGTCCTCTAAGACCAGTCAACATTCTTGAGGGGACATAGAAGTGGTAAGGAGCTACAAGTACCTGGGGGTTCACCTGAACAACAAACCAGACTGGTCTGACAACACGGTGGCGCAGGACAAGAAGGGTCAGAGCAGACTGGACTTCCTGAGGTGACTCAGGTCTTTTATGGCATGGAAATGTTCTACCAGTCCATAGTAGCCAGTGGGATGTTCTATGCTGTGTTCTCCTGGGGAAGCAACTTGAGCACAAAAGATGCCCAACGACTGAACAAACCTATCAGGGAAGCCTACACCATCACAGGGCAAACCCTGGACACACTGGAAAGCTGCTGTGGAAAAGAGGATGGAGGCAAAATTGGATGCCATTATGAAAAATCTCAACTCTCCCCTCCAGGGGGCGCTCTCTTGAAATGCTTTACGATGTACTAAGAAGGGCCTGTGGGGGTCTTTTCTGCCTGCTGCTGTCAGGAAATTCCAAGCTTCCTCGCAACATCCCAAACTAAATTTAAGTTACCTTTATTTATGTATCTCAACAACAGATCCCATGAATAGTCATAATTTGATAATAACAGAATTGTGATGTGCCAATGGGTTCCTGATTTTAGAAGAACTCTTACTGCATACAATCACATAAGCTAATGTAATTATTCTTTTATTTGAAAGTATCCTGCTAAGTAGCCCCATTATATATTAAAGTTTTCATTTTTTCCATCCATTTCAAAGTCCAGTGAAGTAACTTTACAGTGCATCCGGAAAGTTTTCACAGCGCATCACTTTTTCCACCTTTTGTTATGTTACAGCCTTATTCCAAAATGGATTAAATTCATTTTTTTCCTCAGAATTCTACACACAACACCCCATAATGACAACGTGAAAAACGTTTACTTGAGATTTTTGCAAATTTATTAAAAATAAAAAAATTGAGAAGGCACATGTACATAAGTATTCACAGCCTTTGCCATGAAGCTCAGAATTGAGCTCAGGTGCATCCTGTTTCCCCTGATCATCCTTGAGATGTTTCTGCAGCTTAATTGGAGTCCACCTGTGGTAAATTCAGTTGATTGGACATGATTTGGAAAGGCACACACCTGTCTATAGAAGGTCCCACAGTTGACAGTTCATGTCAGAGCACAAACCAAGCATGAAGTCAAAGGAATTGTCTGTAGACCTCTGAGACAGGATTGTCTCGAGGCACATATCTGGGGAAGGTTACAGAAAAATTTCTGCTGCTTTGAAGGTCCCAATGAGTACAGTGGCCTCCATCATCTGTAAGTGGAAGAAGTTCAAAACCACCAGGACTCTTCCTAGAGCTGGCCAGCCATCTAAACTGAGCGATCGGGGGAGAAGGGCCTTAGTCAGGGAGGTGACCAAGAACCCAATGGTCACTCTGTCAGAGCTCCAGAGGTCATCTGTGGAGAGAGGAAAACCTTCCAGAAGGACAACCATCTCTGCAGCAATCCACCAACCAGGCCTGTATGGTAGAGTGGCCAGACGGAAGCCACTCCTTAGTAAAAGGGCACATGGCAGCCCGCCTGGAGTTTGCCAAAAGGCACCTGATGGACTCTCAGACCATGAGAAAGAAAATTCTCTGGTCTGATGAGACAAAGATTGAACTCTTTGGTGTGAATGCCAGGCGTCACGTTTGGAGGAAACCAGGCACCGCTCATCACCAGGCCAATACCATCCCTACAGTGAAGCATGGTGGTGGCAGCATCATGCTGTGGGGATGTTTTTCAGCGGCAGGGACTGGGAAACTAGTCAGGATAAAGGGAAAGATGAGTGCAGCAATGTACAGAGACATCCTGGATGAAAACCTGCTCCAGAGCGCTCTTGACCTCAGACTGGGGCGACGGTTCATCTTTCAGTAGGACAACGACCCTAAGCACACAGCCAAGATATCAAAGGAGTGGCTTCAGGACAACTCTGTGAACGTCCTTGAGTGGCCCAGCCAGAGCCCAGATCTGAATCCCATTGAACATCTCTGGAGAGATCTTAAAATGGCTGTGCACCGACGCTTCCCATCCAACCTGATGGAGCTTGAGAGGTGCTGCAAAGAGGAATGGGCGAAACTGGCCAAGGATAGGTGTGCCAAGCTTGTGGCATCATATTCAAAAAGACTTGAGGCTGGAATTGCTGTCAAAGGCGCATCGACAAAGTATTGAGCAAAGGCTGTGAATACTTATGGACATGGGATTTCTCAATTTTTTTATTTTAATAAATTTGCAAAAACCTCAAGTAAACTTTTTTCACGTTGTCATTATGGGGTGTTGTGTGTAGAATTCTGAGGAAAAAAATTAATTTAATCAATTTTGGAATAAGGCTGTAACATAACAAAATGTGGAAAAAGTGATGCACTGTGAATACTTTCTGGATGCACTGTATATGCAAAGCACCCATCCCAGAATAAAATGACTCATTACACTGGTCTACAAAAAAATATTTTTCGTTTGCTACTGGGAACTTCAGAGCAGCTCTTTATTAAGTTTTTTGACACTGATTCCATATATGAAATCAGAATTAAGCTAGCACGTCAGGTTTTTGAAATATACATCATTGACGTTTTGACACTTTTGAATATCAATACAATATATCAGCACCAGGGCCGGATTTATATGAAAAGAGGCCCTAGGCTATTCCACTTATGAGGCCCTTTCACCTTCCATTTTTAAGTTTGTAAATTACATGAGAGATAATAAAATTTTGCTAACAATTTGAATATAGGCCCCTCTTGATCTTGAGGCCCTAGGCTGAAGCCTAGTTAGCCTATAGGAAAATCCGGCCCTGATCAGCACGATATCTGGAGTTTGAACTCTGTCCCACCAAAATTGTTTTGATGTGTTTATTCTGAAAACAAACCTGAAGGCGATACCAGGGACACGTTTATGTCAATTTACCTCAATATAAAAGTGAGGTCAGCACGCCGAAAAATGTTGGAGGCCCTCGCTTTTGCGCTTGTACTGCACACCCGTCTCTCTTTGCAAGAACCAACAGTAGTCACCCATCATGCTCCGAGTGAATTTTCCCCGATATCAGTTTTTCTTGATGAAATCTTTCCCCGTGCTCATCTCTGACATCGCTTAGATTTGCTGGAAAAAAGTCGAGATGAGAATGTAAAAAATGCGTCTTCAGTGACATTTGGGCTCCCGTAAGCTAATATACTTTCAGCAGGTTCTCCACAAGCTCAGTATAATTCTCTGCTGTCAAGAAAATTCTGAACAACCTGCACGAATGAGGGTGCTGATTCAGTTGGCTTCAGTTTCTTTTTGAACTTATCGTCAAGCATCAGTTCACGGATTTCAGGGCCAACAAAAACACCTTCCTTAATTTTGACTTCAATTTTCTTCAGACCAAACTTATTTCTTAAATGCTGAAATGCATCGCCTTTACTGTCCAGTCACCCTAGTTGTCCAAGACCTGGAACATCATAACGTGCTGGACGAAAACGTTTTTCAGATTTGGAGTCAGCAAGTGAAATTTGTTAAAGTGCAGGTGAAAGAATCCCAGTACCAAAATGCTTGTTGACCAGTGTTATCAAGCAGTAGGGCCCACACTACCCAGTAAAATGCCCCTTTTATTTACGAGCCGCAGTGCCCCGTGCTCCTCGAAGTGCTCCACCCCTACTGTACCGATGTCACCTGACTCCCCTTCCAGTCTTTACGTACTCGGAAATGCCGAGCGGCGCTTCTTTCACTTTCACATTTCACTTAAGCGACTTGACGATGGCTAGCGGCGGCTGGTGCGATGACCGCGTCATATGCGCCGTGTGCCTGGACATGCTTAAAGACCCGGTGACCATCGGCTGCGGGCACAACTACTGCAAAGAGTGCATCCAGACATTCTGGGACCGACCTCAGCAGGCAGGTGCCTACAGCTGCCCACAATGCCGGCAGACCTTCGCCTTGCGGCCCACCTTGTGTAGCAACACCCTGCTGGCCGAAATGCTGGAGACATTACGCCAGACCAGCCTGGACAACGACACTTTGCCACCCGAAAGCTGTGCCCAAGCAGACGACGTGCTCTGCGATTTCTGCCCGGACGTGAAGCGCAAGGCGGTGAAGTCGTGTCTTATTTGTTTGGCGTCTTACTGTGAGAGGCACGTCCGTAGCCATGAAGAGGCACCACTCCTCCGGAATCACAAACTGGTCAGCCCGTTGGCACAACTGGATCAAAAGATATGCCAAGAACACCAGCGCGCTCTCGAGCTCTTCTGCAGAACCGATCAGAAGTGCATCTGCGTGCTTTGTCCCGATGAGACGCACAAAGGTCACAACACGGTGTCCGTGGAGGCCGAGTGGGCAGAGAAGCAGGTAAGTTTTTTTTTTTTGTGTGCAAAAAATATTTATTATACATTAAAAAAGCTTCACTGGGATAAACTGTCGTGCTAATGTAATAAACGTCTCTTCGTACCTGCAGCGAGGTCGCGAGCCATCATCCCCAATAGGTAAGCAAAGCCGCTCGGCTAACAGAGAAGGTCTTAGCCGGGCGACTCAAACGAATACTTTATACCTCTTCGTACGTCTGAGGCCGAGCGCGTCATTCCTCTGGAGCATAAAGTCTGCCACAATTAATGCATCGTTAATACAAACATTAAAATTGTATACACCAGTAATAATACAGTACTAATGATATAACACAGAGAGGACCACTAAGACGGTACTCTAAAAAGCTCCTAAACGTTCGGCGCGTAGTACTACATATTCTGACTGACTTCACACGAATTATATGATTTATTCGATTCAGAGTCTATAAGAATATGTAGTGTTAATCGTAGCTGAGTGCAGCATATTTTCTTGTTCCTAAGCATTTCCCATTTTCATATGGGGTCAGCCTTCTGATTACCAGTGTAGATCCTTCGCCACAGAGCCACTACTCCGTTGAGTGCAGCATTTAACTAACGCATTAAAAAGTGCGGTGCTCATGAATAAGAAAAATGTTAAGATTTTTTGTTCAATTTGTTTCTAATATATGACACCAAAACAACTGCTTCGGAAGCAAAACTGAGAGACCTCGACAGTTCAGAAGTTTAATAAATGCTGAATCCACATTTGAGTGCAGGAACTAAAAGGAATTGAAATCGTCATAAAGGGCGTGTAATATAAGCGTCAGTTCACCAACGGAACAGGGGAGGGGCTCAGGAAGGGGGCGTCAATTTATGGACTTCATAGTGTGTGGAGTGCTCGGATCTGTCCGAGGCCTAAAACTATCATGACTGCAGCTGGACACTTCTCGGTTAGCGAGTCGAGGGCACGGGCGTGGGCGTGGACTGGGCGTGCGCAGAAGGTTTTCAGGGTGAACGACGGAAATTAGGCTTGTAGACGTGCATTTAATGTACTCATCTGCAATTATTAACTGACGTACTGCTTAAAATAACATACAATACCATACTAATAATCTCATCTAATCTTATATACCGTGGAGCACTGGTAGCACTACTTACCTTGGTTTGCGTCCTGGGTCCTTCCTTCATGGAGTTTGCATATTCTTCTCGTGTCCTGTGTGAGTTTCCCCCAGGTACTCAGGTTTCCTCCCACAGTCCAAAGACATGCAGGTTAGGTGGATGGTAACTCTAAATTGGCCCTAATGTTTGTTTGGTGTGTGTTGTGTTCTCCCTGCTATAAGACTGGTGCCTTGTCCAGGGTTTGTTCCACCGTGGCACCCTGTGCTTGCTGGGATAGGCTCCAGCACCCCTTAATCCAGCTCAGAATTAAGTGGGTTGGAAAATAAAATTTAATATAATACTAGGGGTGGCGCAGTGGTAGCGGTGCAGTCTCGCAGTTAGGAGACCCGGGTTTGCTTCCTGGGTCCTCCCTGCGTGGGGTTTGCATGTTCTCCCTGTGGGTGTCCTCCGGGTGCTCCGGTTTCCTCTCACAGTCCAAAAACATGCAGCTTAGGTGGATTGGCGATTCTAAATTGGCCCGTGTGTGCTTGGTGTTTGTGTGTGTCCTGCGGTGGATTGGCACCCTGCCTGGGATTGGTTCCTGCCTTGTGTTGGCTGGGATTGACTCCAGCAGACCCCCGTGACCCTGTGTTTGGATTCTGCGGGTTGGAAAATGGATGGATGGATGGATAATACTAGGGGGGCAAGCCCAAACAGGCACCTTTGGCGCCCAACCCCCAGTTGCGGGCAGAATATTAGTAAAATCTGTAAATGTACAAAAGAAAAATAATTATTTATTTGAGACAAAATCACAAAATTCTATAAATATGTAAAAAAAAAAAAATTGATTATTTAACGGAGTAAAAATCATGAAATGAGAATAAAATATTTACTCTCTTACCGATTGGAGTATTCCTGTTTAACTGAGGTCCACTACGCTCGATGAGTATTTATAAGAGACTAAATAAACAATCCATTCGTTTTAACTGACATTCATATAAACCGTGATTTTCTTGATATTTAAGTTTATAATTTAAAAATGGAATAAGAATCTGAAAATCTAACAACATCACGTTAAATTTTGATAAATTCTGAAAAGAATGATACCAAACATATATATGTAGGTTTTAAAATAAGCCCTATTTAAAGTGTGACAAAAAACGTGACAAAAAACGTGACATAAAATCGTTGCAATTTTAGGCTTAGGATAGAGTATATAATATAATATAATATAATATAATATAATATAATATAATATAATATAATATAATATAATTCACTTAGCCGCCAGCGAGCAAGACACCCATGGAGCACGCAGGACGGAGCCACGCCCACAAACTCTAAGACCATTGGATATGATGACAACTTGCAGAGCCACGTCCACCATCTCGGACGCAGCAACTCACAAAACAGGGCGTCATTTGCGTTTGTCTCTGCTACACTCCACATGCACCTCTGAGTCACGTTGACTTTTCATTATTCTTTTCGGTTATGACGCACGACAGCGTCCACCATCACAAACTGTTTTACACACCATGGTCTTAGAGTTGGTGGGCGGGTCTCCATGAGTCACTTTTGCGAGCGGGCACATGACCAGGCGGTGTGTATGCTTCAAGAACGAGGGTGGACGCGGCAGGACCATCTAAGAAAAATCATGTTTGTCGCGGATGTGAATCGCTGAGTGAGCGTGCGACGGCGGCCCTCCAATTGTCAGTCACGGACAATCGTATGTTGCCCTCTCCAGAGTTCCATCTTTTCATTCACCTACAGTCGTATCCTCAAACCCACCCCTTTTGGACAACTGTGTCTTTCAGGAAGTGTTCACTCATCAATACATAATTATGTGGCGTATGCTACGCCGCGGGTTGGCTAGTATAATATAATATAAGGTGATTCAAAAAGATTTATCCGATTTCAAAATGATTTATTTCACTTGTAAATCATTACAGAACAATGCAGTAAATTGTAAATGGTTTCGGTGAGCATAAAGTTTATTATATAATTTTACAAGTGCTCAACATGACCTCCTCAAGCTATACGGACAACATCAACACGACCATCAAATTCACCCCATACTCGAATGATCATGTCAAAGAGAATCATGAGCATGTATGAAAATAAGGATTATTTCATAGTGCATGTTAGTATAGCTAGGGTTAAATCACAAAAAGTCCTGTGCCTGTATATTTTTTATTTTTCTTAGCAAGGTGGAAACCACCAATATTTCATGAGTGAAGGTCAGGGATGTAGAGAGAGACTAACAGGCCGACCCACCCCTTTCTGTCCAGGTGGTGAATGTGAGATGAGAACTAGAGATAATGGTGGCAGGAAGTGGACGGGTTCATGGTGGGCAGAGGTCCTGCCAGGTGGCCATGACGGATAAGATAGAGTGCTATTACATTCATGAGGCAGGGAAATATTGGGGGGACTAATTAGAGGCAGGACCAGGACAACGGGAAGTTGGAGTCAGATAGGAGTGTCAAATGAGCTGAGTGTGGTAAACTCTTGATAAGGACTGTAATAAAGGAAAGGTCACTGAGTTGCCATTTGCTCAATTCATATGAACTGAGACCGTGTGTACATCATGCAATAAAGCTTGATTTTGCCTGCACATCCTGTGGTCTTCGAGTGCCTTCTTTGAGCAGAGTGTTTCTGCCACAACAATATCCACTCATTTTCTAAGCCAGCTTATCCAAGTCAGGGTCACAGGGCAGCTGATGCCTGTGCAAAGCAAGCAAAGGGTGTAGGTAGGCGCAATCCTTAGACATGGGGCCAATTAGGCCTCACTGATCCACCTAACCTGCATGTCTTTTGGACTGTGGAAGGAAACCGGAGGACCTGGATGAAACTCACACAGACACGGAGAGAACATGAAAACTCCATGCAGGGAACACCCAGGAGAGGTGAACCCCGGTCTCCTTACTGTGTCACAGCAGCGTTATTAGTATATTGTATAGTTGACTAATGTCATTCTCAAAGTCTTCTTACAGGGTCAGTATAAATTTCAATTGTTATCATACACAGATGACACCAAAACGTTCTGACCACTTACGTGTGAAGTGAAAACAAGAGAGGGTTATGTGCCACCACCCACTTCACGGTCTTAACAACTTTTGATTGTAACTCTGTGTCCCCCCACCCACCCTTGTATCTTTAAACAGAAGCAAATGAAGACAACATTGGAAAAAATAAAGCAGCAGATGGAAGAACGTCAGGAAGTGCAGGAGAAACTGAAGCAGACAGTACAGCATGTGAAGGTGGGTGACATCCGGAAGGCAAAGTGCTCCTCATGAGTGGTTAAATGGTGTTTAAAGGACTTGTTATTGCAAATGATGGCTTGCCGGCAAAGTGATCAGTTCTGCTGCCTCAAGTATTATTCTGCTGTAGGTTTGAATCTGTCGTGTCGTTTTTCCTTCAAATATTTAGGGTTTTACTTGAACATCCTCAAAGACCTTTGTATGAGGGTAATCAGTGATTCTGAATTGTGTGTGTGCTGGTGAGTCGGCCCTTCAAAGAATTGGCACACTTTCCAGGGTTGGATTCTACTCTGCTCCTCGTGTTGCTGGTATACAATTCTTTCTTTCCTATACAACCTTAAACTGAATTATGTTTGAGTATGTTATGTTATGCATTTATTGCAGCAGAAAGAAAGGTTAAGTTCTGTGGAGCACTGAATGGTTTCACCGACATTCATGAGACGAGAAGGTGGTTCAGGTCTTGTTTGTGATGAATGAATACCAACTTCTTTGTAGTGTGTGCTGTGTTCGAGATATGTCAGTGAAAATCAAGGTCTTTGTGGAGAATGTACTCCATGCTGGTAGTTCCCAGGCCATGATCTGAACTCATAATTTTACAGCTATGAGGCAGTAGTACTAACCAAATCAACGCATAATAAACACATATTGTGGAAATATTGGGTGAAAATGTATCATTTTAAACATCAATTTCAGTTGAAGGACACCATCAAATTAGACTTGAGATATAACTACATGGTCAGGAGAGTTGACTGAGGGATCTGCATGAGTTGTCTTCAGTTTTCTCTTCTCTGTTTCTTCAAAGCAGAACTCCACACAGGATGAAATAAAGGCGTGTGAGGAGAGCTTCAAGCAGGTGATCCAATCCATTGAGAAAATGCGCGACGATGTGATCCAGTTGATGCGCACACAGGAAATGTCAAGAGTGAGTCAACTTGAAAGCCTGATAAAGCAGTTGGAAGAGGAGCTTGAAGAGCTAAAGGAGAAAATGACCGATGTGACTGAGCTGTCCAACAGTGAGGACCACCTCCACTTCCTGCAGGTAGGGTGACAGGCTATTAAGTCTGCAGACACATCCCAAACCCTGTCAGCTGAAGTGTCATTCTGTTTCCCACTGCAGAAGTTCCATGTTGCCTCTGTTCCTCCTGAAATGCGGGAGATGCCCAGTGTTCCCAGCAATACAGATCTGCCCTTGAAGGCTGTGAGGAAAGCAGTTGCCGACTTTTCAAAATGCCTACAGGAGATCAGTGATAAGGAGCTGGGAAAAATCAACAAAATAAGTGAGTTTCAGGGGGAAATCACATTTTACACAAAAAGCCAGTTTTTAACATGGAAGTGTTTTTGGAGTGACCCTACTCTAACTTTGTTAAGTGGACCCACAAATATGTCCTCGTCCCCAACTCTTGTCCTCATCCTTTCATTCACTTGGCTGGGAATGGGAAGAACCTACCTGACTTCACCCAGTGCTGACTGTTATTGCAACTCCATGTCCTCCTTTCGCCAAGTCTCTAGACCCCAGATGGCAATATAGGATAGATAGATAGATAGATAGATAGATAGATAGATAGATAGATAGATAGATAGATAGATAGATAGATAGATAGATAGATAGATAGATAGATAGATAGATAGATACTTTATTAATCCCAATGGGAAATTCACATTCTCCAGCAGCAGCATACTGATACAATAAACAATATTAAATTAAAGATTGATAATATCACTTGTATCACCCCAGTCCCAAAGGTATCACATCCTAGTGAGCTGAATGACTTTCGGCCTGTTGCTCTGACATCACATGTGATGAAGACCATGGAGAGACTGCTGCTTCACCACCTTAGGCCACAGGTTCAACACGCCCTTGACCCTCTGCAGTTTGCATATCAGGAGAAGGTGGGAGCGGAGGATGCCATCATCTATATGCTACACCGATCCCTCTCTCACTTGGACAGAGACAGTGGTGCTGTAAGAATTATGTTTCTAGACTTCTCTAGCGCCTTCAACACAATCCAACCTCTGCTCCTTAGGGACAAGCTGACAGAGATGGGATTAGATTCATACCTAGTGGCATGGATCGTGGACTATCTTAAAGACAGACCTCAGTATGTGCGTCTTGGGAACTGCACGTCTGACATTGTGGTCAGCAACACAGGAGTGCCACAGGGGACTGTACTTTCTCCGGTCCTGTTCAGCCTATATACATCGGACTTCCAATACAACTCGGAGTCCTGCCATGTGCAAAAGTTCGCTGATGACACTGCTATCGTGGGCTGCATCAGGAATGGGCTGGAGGAGGAGTATAGGGACCTAATCAATGACTTTGTTAAATGGTGCGACTCAAACCACCTACACCTGAACACCAGCAAAACCAAAGAGCTGGTGGTGGATTTTAGGAGGCCCAGACCCCTCATAGACCCAGTGATTATCAAAGGTGACTGTGTGCAGATGGTACAGACCTATAAATATCTGGGAGTGCAGCTGGATGATAAATTAGACTGGACTGCCAATACTGATGCGCTGTGCAAGAAAGGACAGAGCCGGTTATACTACCTTAGAAGGCTGGCGTCCTTCAACATCTGCAATAAGATGCTGCAGATGTTCTATCAGACAGTTGTGGCGAGCGCCCTCTTCTACGCAGTGGTGTGCTGGGGAGGCAGCATTAAGAGGAAAGATGCCTCACGTCTGGACAAACTGGTGAGGAAGGCAGGCTCTATTGTTGGCATGGAGCTGGACAGTTTAACATCTGTGGCAGAGCGAAGGGCGCTCAGCAGGCTCCTATCAATTATGGAGAATCCACTGCATCCACTTAATAGTGTCATCTCCTGACAGAAGAGCAGCTTCAGTGACAGACTGCTGTCAATGTCCTGCTCCACTGACAGATTGAGGAGATTGTTCCTCCCCCAAACTATGCGACTCTTTAATTCCACCCGGGGGGGTAAACGTTAACATTTAACATTATACAAAGTTATTGTCTGTTTTTCACCTGCATTATCATCATTCTTTAATTTAATATTATTTATTGTATCAGTATGCTGCTGCTGAAGAATGTGAATTTCCCCTTGGGATTAATAAAGTATCTATCTATCTATCTATCTATCTATCTATCTATCTATCTATCTATCTATCTATCTATCTATCTATCTATCTATCTATCTATCTATCTATCTATCTAATAATGCAGGTAAAAAACAGTCAATAACTTTGTATAATGTTAAATGTTAATTAAGCACCAAAGCAAAGTTTAGATACTTTATTTTGTCATATAGTCTTTAACATTAATATGCTTAAATGTGTCAAAATCAAATGGATGTGACAGCCTGGATATTTCAGGAGTGTCATGTTTCAGCTGTTGTTTCTCCGCTGACTGGAGTTCAAAGTTGTCTTTCTTGTCATTGTTGTGCTATGTGTCTGTTAATGTTACTTTTGTTTATTATCTACTTTGTTACCAAAGCCTTTGTTTATGTTCCTTTTGTTTTGTGGGTGGTTCCCCAAGAGACAGGACCATCTGCCAATCACCACCAGGAACTGCCCCCTTCCCTATAAATATGAAGGGCCTCCCATAGTTTTTGGTGGTTTGTCTCATTGTGGATTGTGTGTAACCATGTCAAACTTCTAAAAAAGTATTTTTCTCCATTTATTTTCATCTTGATGCTTTTTTAAGGGTGGCGCAGTGGGTAGCGCTGCTGCCTCGCAGTTAGGAGACCTGAGTTCGCTTCTGGGGTCCTCCTTGCGTGGAGTTTGCATGTTCTCCCAGTGTCTGTATGGGTTTCCTCCCACAGTCCAAAGACATGCAGGTTAGGTGCATTGGTGATTCTAAATTGTCCTTAGTGTGTGCTTGGTGTGTGTGTGTGTGCACCCTGCGGTAGGCTGGCACCCTGCCCAGGGTTTGATTCCTGCCTTGCGCCCTGTGTTGGCTGGGTTTGGCTCCACCTGACCCTGTAGTCAGAATATAGCGGGTTGGATGATGGATGGATGGATGCTTTTTTTAAAAATATACAGATCCAAAAGTGGTGTATACATTGTTGCCAAATATTTAAGGAGTAACGTTCTTTTCTTTCTTCCCCAAGAAGTTTTTAAATTCCAAAGCACCATTTTCAGTGAGTTTCACATTGCAAAACTGCATGTGATGTGAAGTTTAACATGAATATCGTGAAATAGCATGTGTAGTGGGGTGAATGATGAGGCATGGCAAATGCCAAATGCTTGGGGTGCCAAATTGGCAAACACCAGTGTAATTTCAACAACAAAAGAAAACTTTTTGATAAAAACACATGCTCTCTGGCTGGGACGCACTCTCTCTCTTTATGGTGGTCAGGTTCGAAATGAGTGTCTCCCTTTTATACTGAGTGGACTGCAAGGTGTGGGGCTTCCTTGGCTTTGTTGCCTTTAAGGGGTGGTTTCTCCAGGCTGTGAGGGCAAAAAAAGATTCAAGACTGTTAGCAACAGCGCTCCCTGTCATCCTGGGGTGGTACCACATACCTTAGGTGAGCCTGGAAGGCAACTCTCTGGCATGCATGCATGACACATGCAAAAGGAGACTCAGCTGTTTCACTCACCATTAGTTATTGTATTGTGATGTTATACACAACTTATGGGGTGAAGTTCGGACCACCAGAGAAGGATGGTGATGCTGTGGTGCATGGTTGGTGAAACATAAACCATGAAGAAACAAAATGAAATGTGATTTTGTAGCACATACCAAGTTGCTGTTAAGAATTTCATAAAAAGAGGACTAGTAAAGTTGGCGTTTGTAACTTTTACTGTTTCTTGACAGTCACATTTATCCAAGTCCATTTTATGATGAGATGCTATTCAATTTTGGCTTTAATGTCAATGGGGCATAGTGATAACATTTTAAATATTTGAAATCAACGCTGAATAAATGAATTTTGAATCATTATGGAATATCACCGTTGGTAATGTCTCCTGCAATAATATGGAGGCCTACAGTAACGTCCCATTGGTGACTTCATTGTGATCCATTAATTTAATTATTCAAAAAACCATCCAGTTTATTAATGTCAGATTAAGCATTTATTCGTGAAACCCCAGTAAACCAGGAAACACAAAGAAATGGTTCCAATCCATCAAGGAACTGTGGATTCCAATTAAACACAAAAACTCATGAGGGTAGTGAAATGGATAGAGAGGTAGGGTAGATGACAGATGGAATAAAAACATTTCAGCCAGCAGTGATAGAAGGTCAACCTTTAAAAATGTTCTTCTGCTTGTGTTATATAAAACTTTAGATCACGTACTTGAGTTAACTATGGAAACAGTCCTATGATCTTAACTAAAGGTGGTCCAGTGGATAATGTCCAGTCCTATGATCTTAACTAAAGGTGGTCCAGTGGATACTGTCCTTGTTGCATTATAGTTTTTTCACTTTCCTTTGGACCTTATGCTCTTTAACACTGCAGAATGCAATCATGTTATTGATTTTTTTTAACTTCTGTTTCTCCAGGATGGGAAGTTGAATCTATTGCCTTGTTGGAAGAAGACCCAAGGGTAGATAACAAATTTTTAAAATGTAAGTGCTTTTTCTGGGTAGCAAGTAACTTGAATTTTCTGTGTGAATGTAGCAATACAAAGTGTGTGTTATCTCTGCAGAGGTCTGTCCAAGGTGGTGGATACAAATAAATAGTGTAATCAGAGGGGGTGTGCGTGACCAACACCACGTGGGGCCGGTTACGTCAAATGCAGTTACCGGTATGTGTGGACTGTATAAACTTGCATGTGAATTTAATAAAAATAATGTTAACATACATCAGATTTTCTCATTACAGTATTCAGCTAATTTTTTGCAAGATAACACGTAGACTTTATCAAAATATAACTGAAGAGTATAACTTTACAAATCCACTCGAACAGGACACACGGACCTCAAAAGCGGGGCCCCATTAGGCGTGAGACCTGTGGTGGTCGCCCCACTTGCCACCCCAAATGCCGCTCTTGAGTGTAATAGTTCAGGTTACGCAAACAGGACGGCCATGACACCAGTAAGGCTCCCACAGAAAGACAACATAAGTGATTGGCAGGGTTTTCTGAAATAAATCAGGTGTTGTGGCTGCACAGCTCTACTGGGATTTGGTTTCAGCACAAGTGAGACACACCACCTTCAAGCCTCCTACTGATTCTCTTGCTGTAAAGGGATGCGATCATTGCGGAATGAGTCGGCAGAAGCACTTCTGATCTCACTGCTTTGCTGTGCTCGGCTCAGCTCCAGGTTCTTATGTTACTAGTGGGCTCCGCCCCCTGCTCGCTTCGCTCGCCAACCCCTGGTGTTGGGTAACCCGAAATACATTGATGTATGTATGAGATATATTGGAGTGTAAAGGTGTAGATGACGAAGAAAGGAAGCAAAGAACCCATAGCATGGCACATTAGAAAGATTTATTGGAATATTTCTTTATACACAATATTTGTAGTAAAGATGGTGTGTTGTCCTTGAATGAGTTTTCCTTGGTATGGAGTATCTATAACTTTAACTTTACTGTCAGATGAACGCCGAACTCTTGAGAAGGCTACATGAAGTTGTCCATGTCCAAATACAGGCTCAGAGAGGTATATGCCAACTCTGTCCATGGTTTGTCCTTGGGATTTGTTGATTGTCATGGCAAATGCAGGTTTAATGGGAAATTGGCATCGTTTAAGTGTAAAAGGTAATTCCAGGTCAGAACTTGTAAGGTCAACTCTAGGAATCAAAACAGTATTGTTAGAATGTGATCCTGTAAGTACTTTTGCTTCAATAACATTGTCTGTCATGGTGTTGATGACTAAACGTGTACCGTTGCAAATGTCTATGCGTTGGAAGATAGCTTTGTTGGTTCCATCAGGACATAAATGCAGGACAATATTGCGGTCAAATGGAGGCTCACCATCTTTACTTTGAAAGACAATTGCAACTTCATTAACGATGGGAATATTGCTCTGTGCATTGCTTGTTTTCAGGAAGGTTCATTCGTTGATAGATTGCGTCATCTGGATCTAATACGTAGATTTGTGCATATTTGCGTTCGTGATTTGGCTCAGGGTGCACTGTTCCAATCCAATGTAATATTTGTCCACATGCGCAAAAGCAGTATGGGCCATTGCCAGCTGGTGGCCTGATATTTACCCCGGTAGATGCAAAAACAAATGAACTATTGTAGGATCTAATGCAGTCCATAAAGTTTTTACTTTTGGGCACATTGTTAGTTAGAAGCCTCCGTAGATATTCAGGATATTCATTTAAAGGAGGCAGTCTAACCTGACCCTTTTGACAACAACGTGTAAACTCATTAGTTATATTGCTAGTTGTTTCTTCAGGGAAGTTAAGTGAATGACAATGACAGCAAATGATATTCATTAATCCTAATGAATGTTCATTAATAGTGGACTCATTACAGAATGCGTTGTCAGCTAATTGGCGTAATTGTTTAGCGGCCGTTTGTCGTTCCTTTCTTTTCCATTTTATCTATTGCCTCTGCTGTTTGAGAGGCGCGTTGTAGGCACCTGCGTTCATTAATTGTATTCAGGCGGGCTCTTGTTTCTGTATGTCCATTAGTTGAGATGTTTCGTTTTGGAGCCGTGACTCCTTTGGTTGTGTTGTTTGAGAAGCGCGTTGTAGGCGCCTGCGTTCATTGTTTTTATCCAGGCGGGCTCGTTTTTGTATCCCCGTCTGTCGAGCTCTTTCTTTTTGGAGCTGTGCCTGCTTTGCTTGCGGCATTTCAGACGCGTGTTGTAGGCGCCTGCGTTCATTGATTTTATCCAGGCGGGCTTGTTTTTGTAGCTCAGTTAGTCGAGCTGTTTGGTTTTGGAGCCGAGACAGTTTTGCTTCCGCGGTTTCAGACGCGCGTTGTAGGCGCCTACGTTTATTGTTTTTATCCATGCGGGCTCGTTTTTGTAGCTCCGTTAGTTGAGCTGGATCGTTTTGGAGCCGTGATTGTGACTCCATTAGTTATCCGTTGTCTACCGTTAGTAATATGGATAATTGCACTTACTGTTAATACGGAGCGTTTTCTGTGGTTGTACTGTTAAGAATGCATCACTGTAATGTGATTCACATATGCTATATGGTTTGGACATGTGAGGATGCCGTACGTTTAATACGGAGAGTTCGTTTATTCTTATTACCCGGACCATGCTGTGTAGTGTGGACGTTTAGTTCAGAAGCGCGTTGTAGGCGCCTGCGCCTTTCGTACTTTCTCGCGCATTCCGTACTATCTTTGTGGACCTTTGCGGACTCCGTAGTGTCTTCCGTTTGACTCTGGGGTGCAGCGCAGAATCCTCTTTTCTGTGTGGCTGTGTCGTTAGTCGTTAGCTATGGACGCGTTGTTGCTTCATGTCTTATTTACGTTAGTTGAGCTCTTTCGTTTTTGAGCCTTGACTCCTTCGTTCGCAGTGGATCAGACTTCGCTTGTGGTTTATGAGACGCGCGCTGTAGGCGCCTGCGCACTATGTCTCCTGCGTCCATTGCCGTGTACCTGCGTCTGTGCCTTCCGGTTTACCATTCTCGGTTAGTAATATGGATAACACCTTAGGCCAGCGTCACTTTACATGACTTCTAGTTGAAAGGGATGTCTGACTTGACGACTGCACTTGTTGATTGTGTTGCCTGAAGACATCAGAATACATGACTAGTAATTACAGAGGTTGACAAATTAGACGACCCCATGATGACTTTCCAGAACAGTTTTACAAAATATTGCAAGCTCTTCCAATTTCCTGATGGCCAATAAGGTGCTGTCTGACAGAGCCAGTGCTGTATGACTACTTTGCAGCTACATCGAACTCTGCCTCAACCTTTACCCTTTTCTTATTTTTATTTTTTGCTCTGACCTGGTATGTAAAACACAAGACATTAGACAGATGAGTCTCTCTCCTGTTTGCGAGGTTCCTTTTTCCTAGTAGCTGCTCCTAGTAACTTCTGCCACATTTGGGTTTCTGAAATGCACAAAAATGTCAGGCAGAAGAGAACTTCGCAAAAAGAATTTTGTCTGTGCACTTGAAGGAGCAGTTTTGATTAAATTTGATTAAAACATGGAGCAAACTTTATAACATCCTAGTTATTGATTGCATTGATGCATTGATTTCAATGCATTTTGCCAAGTTTGGTAAAGTTCACAGATATTTCTCTGATTTCGCAGAAATTCCAATGGGTTTGCTCATCACTGGTTGTCAGTTCTTGCATACGCACATGCTCGTCCCAAAGACTTAAGACAAAGGAAAACTTATTTAATTTTGTTGGGGCGAGTTACAGACTGGTTGAACTAAGTCGCTTGGGATTTTAGGTTGCTCCCAACTCGCTAAGATTATGTAAATGGAGTCTTCAACTGAAAATTGCTGAAAAAATCGTATGATGTGACAGGGCCTTTAGGCACTGAATTATCACTTTAACAGTGGTGGAATGCTTATTTGTTTCCGCAGATATCTGCTGTCTAACGTTGGATCCCATCACAGCCCACAGGAACTTAATTTTGTCAGAGGACTTGAGGTCTGTGAGAGTATCAAGACAGGCCCACCCGTATCCCAGCCAACCACAGAGATTTGATCGCTACCAACAGGTTCTGTGCCAAGAGGGTCTGTTCTTGGACCGTTACTACTGGGAGGTGGAGTGGAACAACGGGCGGGTTGGCATTGGTGTTGCTTACAAAGGAATTGGCCGCAAAGGAGGCAAGGACCCTTGTGGCCTCGGATACAACGGTGCCTCCTGGTGCCTGGAGTGGTCAGGGAGCAACTGCTTTGCCCACCACGGTCAGCAGCACATCCCTGTCACCTCTCCCCTCTTTCCCCGGATTGGGGTGTACCTGGATTTTCCAGAAGGTAGCATCTCATTTTATGGTGTGTCAAACACAATGACACTCCTGCACCGTTTCCAGGCCAAGTTTACCGAGCCACTTTATCCAGGCTTCTGGCTTTATGTCTATGACTGTATGGTGAGAATCTGCCAGCCAAGGGGGGATCTGCCAGCTTTGAGTTAGGTGAGAAAGTTTGAGTAGTGGGATTTTAAACTTATATTAAGGTGATTCGATGGATTTAACAGCATGGCCTGTCAACCATTCTCACAACAATATGCTGACAGTTTTATTCTTGTGTGGCATACAGTATAGCCCAAATGCTAAATCAAATCTTAGTGGAAAATTTGTTAATAAGTCAAGCCTTAAAATATTACCATATCTATTCATCAAAACCCGATTTTATAATGGGAAAGGCTTTTGGAACTCACCAAGTTTGTTGAATTGGTCTACTCTCACAGCCTAAACTTCACACACACACAAATACAGACACAAATGATATCCACACAAGTATGTATGAGTGATGTCTACACCGACAGTCACTGCTTAGCACTCCGCAGAGGGATTTGCCAGTTTTAGTACAAACAACACACGTGTGTCCCTGAGACACTTGGAGTTTAGTACACCTTGGTTAAAACCACTGACCAATCACAGATGTGTTTCGTTCTTTTGAGGTGTCTCCCTCAACTTGCTAAACCCGGTGAGAAAGACAGTGGCAGTTTCCCCACATTAGGTGCCATGTTGTTTACTTTATTACTTCAGTCATTCCAGTTAAAAAAGACAAGGTATGGAAACTTAAAAGCAACTTGGTTTTAATTAAAATTGAATAATACATATAGAAGAAACTATAGGGCGGCACGGTGGTGCAGAAGGTAGCGCTTCTGCCTTGCAGTTAGGAGACCCGGGTTTGCTTCCCAGGTCCTCCCTGCATGGATTTTGCATGTTCTCCCCATGTCTGTGTGGGTTTCCTCCCACAGTCCAAAGACATGCAGGTTAGGTGCAGTGGCGATTCTAAATTGTCCCTAGTGTGTGGTTTTTGTGTGTGCCCTGCGGTGGGCTGGCACCCTACCCGGGGTTTGTTTCCTGCCTTGCACCCTGTGTTGGCTGGGATTGGCTCCAGCAGATCCTCATAACCCTGTAGTTAGGATATAGCGGGTTGGATAATGGATGGATGGATGAATAAAATATAATAGAGAAACAAATAAATATATTGTATTGTATTGTATATATATGTATATATAGTCATGGGCGGCACGGTGGCGCAGTGGGTAGCGCTGCTGCCTCGCAGTTGGGAGACCTGGGGACCCAGGTTCGCTTCTCGGGTCCTCCCTGCATGGAGTTTGCATGTTCTCCCCGTGTCTGTGTGGGTTTCCTCCGGGCGCTCCGGTTTCCTCCCACAGTCCAAAGACATGCAGGTTAGGTGGATTGGCGATTCTAAATTGGCCCTAGTGTGTGCTTGGTGTGTTTGTGTGTGTCCTGCGGTGGGTTGGCACCTTGCCCGGGATTGGTTCCTGCCTTGTGTTGGCTGGGATTGGCTCCAGCAGACCCCCGTGACCCTGTGTTCGGATTCAGCGGGTTGGAAAATGGATGGATGGATGGATATATAGTCTTACAGTGAATTTACAGCAATGTCAAAAAGGGTGTTCTCTTCAGTGGCTTTTAGATTCCTTTGTCGTACTGACACATTACTTACATTCTCCATTCTCCATGGCCTCCTTTGCTGAAGTGTGAGTACTTCTGTCTCTGACCTTGATTACAGGTCCCTCAGATGGGCCGTTATTTATGCCAAAAATCCATGTGGAATTCTGGACCTCTTGATATTACACACATGTGATTGGCAACTCTATCTTGGTGATGGATGGCTCTGCCTAAAAGCTTGGATCCTTATACTTATGTGTGTATTCTCTTGCTGTCTCCAGTTCTTTTACAATTAAGTTGTAAATTGTCATTTTACCATAAATTACAAGGAATGTACAGATGTAGTCGGGTAAGCAAGAAAGAAAGAATGTACAAATGTATTTAGTTCATAAATTATTGGTGAAAAAGAGAGAAGGAATGTGGATGTGGTTAAGTAAATTGCCTTCAAGGGTCCCGTAAATTGCCTTTGTAAATTGTGAATTGTCCTCTACAGTTGATTGCAGTTTATTTGAGGAAAAAGTAAAAACTTATACTTGTAAATATGCAGACTGAAGCTTTTTATTTATTTTTTTTTAAATGTAGTGTCTGTAGCTGCCTACAAAAATGACAATTTCTTTCTCCAGAACAGGTGACCAACATAAATCCCCTTTCATCAAATGCACAGATTCATTTTCGGTAGAATCATAGCTGAATCTGTTGCTACTACCGTTTGTCTATTCTTATATTTGCCAACTTTAGTTACATGCAGCTCACATTTGCAATGCGCGTACACCCAAGATTATAGTACAGTATCTTAAGATTTCACTCAAGTGTGACTGCCACTGTAGCTTATTTCTTAGGAGTGTCCTCTTTACTTAGCTGAGAAAAAAGAAAAAACAAAACAAACACTTGTTTTCCCAGCCACTTGTGACTTAATAGATCATTGCAAGGAGGAAAACAGGCCTAATAAATCATAAAAAAGCAAAAATATCATACAAGTCTTGGATTGACCTGGGGTTCTGAAAGCAGACGAAGATCAGAAACGCATTCAATCTGTGTATCCAGGTGGCGCGTCTCTTAGTAGTTACACAAAGACTCAGAAGTAACTCAAAGCATTCAGAAGATGACTTTTCTCTACTTGGAGGTTTCTCTCTCTGATCATCTCATCAGCCCCTACTGGTCAGCTCTCTAGCTAGTCAGCTCATCTTCTTCTTCTTCTTTCGGCTGCTCCCGTTAGGGGTCACCACAGCGGATCATCTTCTTCCATATCTTTCTGTCCTCTGCATCATGTTCTGTTACACCCATCACCTGTATGTCTTCTCTCACTAAATCCATAAACCTTCTCTTAGGCCTTCCTCTTTTCCTCTTCCCTGGCAGCTCTATCCTTAGCATCCTTCTCCCAATATACCCAGCATCTCTCCTCTGCACATGTCCAAACCAACGCAATCTCTACTCTCTGACTTTGTCTCCAAACCATCCAACTTGAGCTGACCCTCTAATGTCCTCATTTCTAATCCTGTCCATCCTCGTCACACCCAATGCAAATCTTAGCATCTTTAACTCTGCCACCTCCAGCTCTGTCTCCTGTGCCACCGTCTCCAACCCATATACAGTAACATAGCTGGTCTCACTACCGTCATGTAGACCTTCCCTTTCACTCTTGCTGATATCCGTGTGTCACAAATCACTCCTGACACTCTTCTCCAGCCTCTCAACCCTGCCTGCACTTTCTTTTTCACTTCTCTTCCACAATCCCTATTACTCTGTACTGTTGATCCCAAGTATTTAAACTCATCCACCTTCGCCAACTCTACTCCTTGCATCCTCACCATTCCATTGACCTCCCTCACATTCACACACATGTATTCTGTCTTGTTCCTAGTGACCTTCATTCCTCTCCTCTCTAGAGCATATCTCCATCTCTCCAGGGTCTCCTCAACCTGCTCCCTACTCTCGCTACAGATCACAATGTCATCAGCAAACATCACAGTCCACGAGGACTTCTGTCTAATCTTGTCTGTCAACCTGTCCATCACCATTGCAAATAAGAAAGGGCTCAGAGCCGATCCCTGATGTAATCCCACCTCCGTCACTCCAACTGCAGACCTCACCACGGTCACACTTCCCTCGTGCATATCCTGTACAACTCTTACGTACTTCTCTGCCACTCCCGACTTCCTCATACAATACCACAGCTCCTCTCAAGGCACCCTGTCATATGCTTCTCCAGGTCCACAAAGATGCAATTCAACTCCTGCTGGCCTTCTCTAAACTTCTCCATCAACATCCTCACAGCAAACATAGCATCTGTGGTGCTCTGTCTTGGCATGAAACCATCCTGCTGCTCACTAATCATCATCACTAGTCAGCTCATTATTTCACTTTATACAGCTAACTTTCTTATCCCCATTAGTACTAGGGTGTTGTACCGTGTTAGCCATTATGAATGTAGAGAAAAGCCAAGCAAAATGACACCTTTTATTGGCTAACTAGAAAGATTACAATATGCAAGCTTTCGAGGCAACTCAGGCCCCTTCTTCAGGCAGTTATCCCCATTAGCAATGCACTCTCCTGTTATCATGGGGGCTCATCAATTCTTCTTGCCCCTTACCCTAGCCTTTCTTCATTAAACGTATAAAAAAATATACACATACATTATCATGAGAGGCTAGCGTATAAAAATGACAATTCAAAGGGATTGAAAAGTATCTTGATGAAGTTGCTTAGTGTTCCCTTCCCCAATCAGGAGAATATTGTGGAGCGTCACTACAACAGATGGCCTGAAAGAACAAACATCCTGTCTGACTTGCATTGTGTTCCCTTAATAAGTGGAGAGGGGATATACGGGATGGACAACAGCAAGGATGGATGAGCATCCTTGTTAGGATGGATGCTGTTCTCCGCCTTAGTTGGGAAGCATGAACATCAGATGGACAAAGGGAGACTGACTCCTCAGACTAAGTATTCCCCCAGTACACTAGATGGCAGAACCCCTCTGGTATGACTCCAGTTTGAACATTCAGAGGGCTGTATTGAAGGGCTGTATGTTGTAATTCTGGAAGGTAGCACTGGATTGCCACCAGAGGGCACTGCCAGGTGAGGACTCCCCTGTTTTATATAGTTTGGCCTGACTGGGAAATCCTTCCTGGGTGTGATGTTGTGACATCAGAAGGACTCCCCAGTCTATCATAAAAAAGTCGCAATTCCTCACCCAGGTGAGTTGGGAGAGAAGCACAATGATCTCCTGAAGGAATGGTGGAGGAGAAAGACAAGAAAGAGAACTATTTGGGCTGGATTTGAGAAAAAGTCTGTATGAAGGTATCGTTGTTAATAAATATTTGAATCTGGGTGTCATATCTGATGTGGTGAGAAAGGACATGCAGGTGATGGGTGCAACAGAATAAGATGCAGAGGACAGAAAGGTATGGAAGAAGATGATCCGCTGTGGCGACCACTAACGGGAGCAGCCAGAAGAAGAAGAAGAAGAAGGTGTCATATCTGAGCCAGGGTTCTGCTTCAGCTGACTAGACATTAAAGATTTCTGTTTCGTCCACATATTGGAAACTTTTTCAAAACCTAAATAACCAATTTTATATGCAAAGAAAATCCTGTCAAACTGAAATGGTTCTTTGTCAAGCAAGCCCAGTAAAGCGTCACTACAGAGCCTGATTTTTAAGAGTAGAAGCTGTCTGTAATGCCCTACTGAATAATATATAAATAATTATTGTTCTTCTTTTTATTATTGTTATTCTTGATATTCTTATCCTTTCTGCTCATTTCGCAAATTCTTAAATGTTACTGAATTCAACCTACAATAGCCGACCCTAAAAGTTTAAAATTCTGTATACAATTTAGCCGTGTAATTAAGTATGCAATCAATCCATCTGCAATCTTAAATTTGCCTATTAAAAACAAACGGCTTATTTGGACTTGAATAAATTACCCTAAATGACCACTTCATTAATAGACGCCTACTGTAAATGAATTAGGACGTATTTTCTGACAAGAGAGTCGCCATATGAGCTAATTGTTAATAAAGTTTTCCGTAATCGCCGCTATTGCTGCGCTTCTTTTAATCCGGACTGTGCGCATTACTCCTGTCGAGTTATCCGGGTTCTGATTCGGTTCTCATCCTTACATTATGGGCTGTCTAAAAAAATTCCTCAAAACTACCTATAATAATGAAACATGTTGTTCCCTTTTTTTGTTCTTCACAAAATTGTTTTAGTCAAAATCCATTAAGGTCGAATCCTCGTCAGAATGAACGTCCACCTCACCGCGACACGGTTTCGCAAAACAATTTTAGTGACAAGCAGCCGCCCGTTTGTTAAAAAAAAATAATTAAAGACGTTTGAAATTGACATTGAAATCCTGCAATTGAAAGATTTGATTTTTATCTGCGATTGTGAACGTATTTAAATCTTTTCCATTTGAGTAAATGTAGAGATGATTGGTTTTACATTTCGATCCTTTCAATCGATCGTTGACCGCAGGCACTGTAACGCCTTCTGTAACTTTTATCTTCTTGTTTATAACAGGTCTGCTCTTTTTTGCACGACTACAATTTAATTCAGGGTTAAATGAAAAACTCGTCCCCCTTCCATGTGTGTTAAGTACCTCATACAACTTCATTCTGATCGATCAATGATCAAACTGCAATTGCGGGGCTGCGTTTTCTGAGAGCCTTGCGCTAGACTGTCACCTCCTTTCCATCCTTCGCTTCTCCAGCTTTTCAAAGTACTGATTTATTTACGAAGGGACACTAATATATTGGTATATTCCTGCTAACCGTTATTTCAAAACTCCTCTAGCCCCCTTCACCCAGATCTGCATCACCGGTAGCGGTTCTACCTCACAGCCCAAGCCAGGACAGGACAATGGTGGCTCCGGAGAGGAGAACAAGATGACACCAAGCCATCTTAACAAGCGCGTGCACAGAAGCGAGCTGCCATGAGCGCGTGAACACTTGCAGACACCCCCTCGTATCTTTGTCCCGTTTCCGGAGATGACATTCCGCTTCACCGTTCTTAGATGCTCGTTCTTTAATTTTCAATGTTAGGTAATTTTATGTTATGGCCATCGTTATGACAAGTTTTATGATTGTTCGGCTGACATAAAAACTATTAAAAATCGCATGGCAGTTTTAAGCGCACTCTGTCGTGTCAATATTTGCTGTAGAGTGATTGTAATAATAACTTAATTTTCTGTCTGAAAATACTGCCATTAAAAAGGAAATGGGTGGCCTCAGTAGAAAAAAAAAGGCTTCGGCATAGACTGTCACTTGTCACCCGCCTCGTCGTGAACAGAAGAATGCAGTTCGGGGGCCTCCGCGAGCGATGTGGTGGGCTGACATATTTCATGCCGCTTATCATCTCTTATCTTTTTTCTCCAGAGTTGACAGTGTCTCATATTTACACACGCGGCTTAAGGCGAGCGAAACCGATGCTTGATTGGGCGGCACAGTGGCGCAGTGCACTGCAAAAAAATCTTTCGGCACGTTTGATTGTGCATATGGACCATCTGTTTGCACACGCCAACTTAAAACTGTTTTTATTCTGCCGCAAATAGCAAGTGACTGCCAACAATTACCGCCTATTTATATAATGTCTGCCACTACGTGGCAGAATACCCCTTAACGTCCCCCCTCTTCTAACTTTGTTGTCCATCACGCTTAATCGAGGTTGCTTGAACAAAAATTTGTTTTTGCATTTAATTTGAATTTACTTATTAGGCTGACACCTTTATCCATGGCGACTTACAATACTTATGATACTATTATTTCCATTTCTTGTGGTTATCCAATTGCAGAACAGGCAGATCAAGTGACTTGCTCAGGATCACGCAGTGTCAGTAGCGGGATTTGAACCCACAACTTCAGGTTTTGCAGTCCAAAGACTTATTTCTCCAGTGTTTTTTTAGTGGGACGTGTAGCTGAGTTAGCGGAAAATCAGCATAATTGCGGTTCAAACGTCGGACACCATGTTTGTACAGATGGACCACACGGGGTCGGTTTCCACAAACCAAATTAGAACTGCTTTAGTCAGACTGCGAATAACAAGTGACCGCCAAAAAGATTTACCGTCTGTCATATAGTGTCCGCCACAAGGTGGCAGCATAACTCCGTACACTGTAAAAAATAAATCTTGAATGTGTGAAAAATAATAAAAAATAGCTAACTATACGCAAAATAATCATTACTTTAAGTAATAAAAACGGGCTTTACCTTTTTTATTGATTATTTAATTCTAATTCAATAAAAAAATTAAGAATGTTAACTTATTTTTCTTAAAATGTAAACATTTTTATAACTTATTCTAAGTAAAAAAAAACTATACTGTGAACTGAACACATTTAAGTTAAATTTAATGACACTGCATTTCTTCTCACATCAATTTCTTGGTCTTTACAACAACGCATTCAGCTGTAACGCTTATCCATAATAAGAGCTATTTTACTACGAATGTGCAAGTATAAAGCATATTAATTCCATAATGAATAACTAGTATTTCATTTCGTATAGTTACAGACGTAAGCAGTTGCTGTTTTCACGAAACCTTTCCCTTCATGTGGTAAACATTGCGAGCAAAGTAGCGTGCGTCTTTTTAACAACCTACCCCGTTGGTTTGCTTTAAAGAGCAGGCACATTTCTTGGATAGTTACGTATGTTCATATTTTTTTTTTATCATTTAAAACTATTATTTTACACAGAACTGCAGTGGGTTGGCTCCCTGCCCGGGATTGGTTCCTGCCTTGTGCCCTGTGTTGGCTGGGATTGGCTCCAGCAGACCCCCGTGACCCTGTGTTCGGATTCAGCGGGTTGGAAAATGGATGGATGGATGGATTTTACACAGAAAAAGAAAATGATACTTTGAGATAAGTTTGAGAACGATATGGCGTTCGTCCTGAACTACGGCATGTAAACAACATAAAAAGACGTTTGCCTAACCGTCACAGTATTATTTGACCTCTTATTTAATTAGTGTAATCACAATAACAGGCAAGCATTTACCTTGGTTAACTTGATCTGTTAAAATGGTAAACATGTTAATAAGCCAACACAGGCCAGCCAAACAACGTGAATATGCACAAGTTAACATGATTAAGAATATTCCATATCGTTCATAAATGGTAAGACTATAACTAGCAAACGTACCAACTTAGCAATCAGGAAACGACTCCCCGGTTGCACTTCCTATTGTGGCTGAGCGTGCATCTGACGTCAGTGGTTGAGCGTGCACGTGGCTGAGAGTGTCCGGTCTGCAGCCAGACCCTTTTGGTTAATTCTGGTAATTTTTTTAGAGATGCAAAAAAAAAAAAAACTTGTGATTTCATACGTCTTATTTTATTGGACGTGGTGTCTCTGAGGCTAGGGATCTGCACTGGAAAGTTGCCGGTTCGAATCCCGTAAATGCCAATAGGGACTCTGCTCTGTTGGGCCCTTGAGCAAGACCGTTAGCCTGCAATTGCAGAGCACTTTGAGTAGTGAGTAAAGCGCTATATAAATGCAAATAATTATTTTCGCTATCGCATACTGAAAAGTAGTGGAAAAGGCGGCAATTCATTTAACGGGATATGTTGGCGTAAATGCAGGAAGTGTTTGAAGAGCGCCATCTGCCTCAGGATTTCACGATTTCACTCTCTACGTTTCCTTCCCGTTTACCTCTCATTCCTGGGACATTATTTGATTGAGATATACTTTTTGTGTAAGTCAAAAAAAAAAAGAGAAAATTTGCATTGACATTTGAATGTCAGTAATTCATTTGATTTAATTTTCAAATGTTTACCTTTGAAAATATAACTCCGTTGTTGTGACTATAAAGATATATGGAATTTTAGCATTTATTTTTTATACAGTCATTACTGTCCAGCGTTGCATTATTACTCTTTTTATTTTGAGTAATTCAAATGAAAATCGGAGTAAAATAAAAATATTTTTGCCACTACTTATATTTAATCAAACTGATTTATTTTGGGTAAATTTAAGTAAATTAAGTTTACTGAATAGTGCAGTATATTAAATCTACTCAAAAATATTGCTTGTAATTAAAAGTGCTTTTAATGCATTATTTTTTACAGTGTAACAATGTTTACGCACCCAATTGAAGGCTATTTAACTTAAAATAATCTCGTTTGCTGGTATTGCATAGCTTTTTTCTAGTTACATTGCCAAAATCATCCGGATGTCACATTAACAAATTGCATCGAAGATGAAACAAAGCCATTACATTCTTTTAACACTGGGGTGTCGAACTCCAGGCCTGGTGGGCAGCAGTGGCTGGATGTTTTCATTCTAACCCCTCTCCTAGTCAGTTTTCACTGCTAATTAACTTCTTTTCCCTTCATTTTAATAGCCCTGTTTATAAGGATTCAGTCCTCTGAATTGATTCATTTCTTCATTAAATGAGAGCCAAACAGAAATGAGATGTGAAACGAGCCAACAGATGACCGCCTAATTTGGAATATCAAACTCCAACCAATTTTCACTCCATCCAGTCTCTTAATGAAAAGCTGATTCTTGCTGTTAATTAAACTTGTTATTTAATTCTATGCCTTGTTGCTGTTCTCATTCTGCCACGGCAGACATTTCTAAAACTGTTGATTTTCTGTTTTTTCTAAGAACATCCTCAAAATGACCTGAGAGATCAACCTTACTGAGACCTTCACCTTTCGTTATTTTCAGATATTATGTGCTGGACACAGGTGAGCTGGTCATGTTTTGTGTCTCATTATACATCTGTTTTAATTCTGTAAAAAACAAATCAAATAAACAAAACCACACAATAAATTAAATATCTGTATAGAAAATAGAACCATAATAGATTCAATTAAAAAAATCTACATAAGTTAAAAAAAAGTAAAATCTAAAATGTACATTTCTGCACATAAAAATATAAGTAAATTGCACATGATAGAATTTAAACCAGGTATTTACTGTAAGTTTCTAAACTGCTGTTTGCGCGTCTAAATCCCATCAGGTAAACGCGCCCTCGGCATCAGAGGCGGCCTTAGGGGTGGGCGGGGCCTAGGGCTGACCAACCCCACGGCGAGGCCGGTTACGTCACACGCTGTTACCGGTATGTGTGGATTGTATAAACGTGCGCACGAATTTAATAAAAATAATGTTAATATACACCAGATTTTCACATTACATTATTCAGGTCAAGTTTTGCAAGATAAGACTTGGACTTTATTAAAATATAACCGGAAAATATAACTATACAAATCCGCTTGAATGGGACACGCGTACCTCAAAAGCTGGGCCCTCTTAGGCGCGGGGCCTGGGGTGGTTGCCCCACTTTTCAAATCGAATTTACATTTATCGCCGAGTTGCTCATTTTTTAGATGATTTCAGTTGTTTCTGCGCCTTCAGAATTCAGCGATTTCGATGCGAGACACGCGTATTGAAGGTCTCACCGCCGGCTGGACGATGAACTCTGGACTCACGGCTGTTGGTTTCTTCTTCTCTTCATATGTTGGCTTCTATTGCAACTTTGATTTTACTAACGGATTCGATTACTTGTTTTTTCTTCCGGGTACGTTATCTCCTCTGCTAATAAAACACTTCATAGATTCGTTCCGGGTGTGTGAGAGGCTCCTTTGCTTCTGATTCTCGAGTTTCATTCTAACCCTCTCATAATTAAGTTATTTGAATCGACACTACAGATTCTCTACTTCTTTTCCTCCTGCTCGTTTTTTACCCCTGTGTTTTGCTTCTAGATATGTAAATCCTCTTCACGATTTATAAGAACAGCACTTATGCATTTCAATGCTAAAAGAGTAATGTTCACCACATTTAAAAGAAAAAGAAAAACAGGACGAGGCCCCGCGGATGTTTCAGAAGAGAATTAACGGATCACTACCAAGATCTAACAACGCTTTGCGCCGACCTTCACAAGCAAAATGAGGCTTTTAAACCCCATGAAAATGTCAGACATAACATTATGAGTTACTAATGCTTCGCATCATGGCGCTGAATCTCGTTTTTACTTTGCTTTTATCCCCTTGGTTTCTTATTTTGAAGTATATGCCTGTATCTTTTACCTGATTATATGCTTGATTGCAATCTCCTGGTTTACGAAAATAAAATAAAATATACAGTATAAAAAAGATTCTTCCAGTAAGATAAAGCCATGCATGACCCATCATATCCCGTCTGATATTACTGAAGACCCTGTAGCTTTAGGAAGCACTCAGACTCCTTCACTTTCACGTAGATTTCATCTTAAATGGATCAATCGATCACTTTGCCTATCACTCTACATTCAATAACCCGTACTGACAAAGTGAAATCATGTTTTCAGAAAGGTTTGCACAAATACTGAAAATTAAAAACTGAAATGTCTCATTTCTGGAAGTATTCAGGCCCTTTGCTGTGGTCCTGCAAATTGTGCTTGTGGGCTTTCTGTATCCTTTGCTTCTTCTTGAGATGTGACGAGATCTTCATTAAAATCCACTTGTGGAAATTTGAATTGACTGGACGTTGTTTAGAGAGGCACACGAGTACCAGCATAAGGTGTTGGCACCATTCTGACCAAAAAACGAGATGTGCCTGAGCTGTACTTCAGAGCGATGCCATATTGGGTAACCAGTTTTGGTTTCCAATAGACCCATCCACACGAAGGTTCCCAAAAGAACTGTTTATTTATTTAGATCTGGCTCCATACAGTGAATAACAGATTATAACAGATTTGTGAATGGCTCGTGATTTTTAAAGGACTCTTGCTGCACAAGTCCAGTGACAGAGGCTAAATTCAGGTTGTCTTAATCTATTTGTGACCTCCATACATTAAAGATTTCATTTTTTTTTTTTTGGACATATCAGGAATTTTTCAAAGCACAAAGAAGCAACTTAATCTGCAAAGAACAAAATGGTTCTTTGTTAAGAAACGGTTCGCTGAGGAACCACACAACCCAGGAACGCAAAGTGCCATTAAAGAACTAGCACATTATACCATCTGTGTGCCTCAGCAGACATTTGAGAGTCATCAGAGCAGCCCAGTTTTGGCCCACTGCGGCCCCACCCAGCTTTCTGTTCTTGGGTGACAGGATTGGAGGCCGATGTGGTCTTCTGCTGTTGTTATCCTGAGTGGTTAGTTGAGTTACCATATAACCACTCTGCCAGCTCAATCCAGTCAAGCCAGCCACCTCTGTAATCTTATTTATTTATTTATCTGGTTTGTACAATGCTATATACTGTATATTCTGCCGTTCTTTATTTATTCTGTAAGTGCCTTGAGCATGGGAAAGGCGCTATATAAATAAAATGTATTATTATTATTATTATTATTATCCACACTACCTTTCCAGACACAGAATTGCCACTCACTTGATGTCTTTAGTTTGTGGCACCATTCAGAGTAAAGACGAGAGACTGTTGTGCGTGAAAATCCCAGTAGATCAACAGTTACAGAGACACTCAAACCAGCCCGCATGGCTGCAACAATTATGCCACAGTCGAAAACATGGAGATCACATTTTTCCCCCCTTTTGATATTTGATGGGAACATTAACTGAAGCTCCTGACCTGTATCTGCATGAGCTTATGCATTGTGCTGCTGCCATGTGATTGGCTGATTAAAGAATTGCATGGATAAGCAGTTGTCCATAATAATTTGACCAGTGAGTGTATATTAAAATGCATTTTTGCAATATAGTAAAAAAAGATAAATAATTATTATTAAAAAAATAATAATACAAAGGAGGGCAGGTCAAAAAGCAAAGTGGGTGGGCCTACCAGGGCCTAATACTGGTGCTGTGACTGCAGGCAGTGAAGGGTGGATGGTGGCATTTCAGTTACAAAAACAGTAAACTGTAACATTGATGAGAATTTGACAATTAATTTATTGTCAGTCATTTCCCAACCCGCTATATCCTAACACAGGGTCACGGGGGGTCTGCTGGAGCCAATCGCAGCCAGCACAGGGCACAAGGCAGGAACAAATCCCCGGGCAGGGCACCAAGCCCACCACAAGGCACACACACACCAAGCACACACAGTAGGGACAATTTAGGATCGCCAATGCACTAACCTGCATTTCTTTGGACTGTGGGAGGATACCAGAGCACCCGGAGAAAACCCACGCAGACACGAGGAGAACATGCAAACTCCATGCTGGGAGGGCCCGGGAAGCGAACCACTGTGCAACCGTGCTGCTCTGAATTTATTGTTCTTCTTGAAAATAAATGGAAGAGTTAACAGTATTTGTAATTTAAAAAAAAAAAATGACAGAGAGGGGGCATTCAAGCCATTTTATAGCTTTGCAGGTGAAATCCTTATTTATAACTTCTTTTGAAAAATGCTGAATAAAAATGGCAAGTTGAAGTCACGTGATTCCTTTTAGACCGAAAGTCTTTCTTTCTTTTTTTAAAATTTTTTTTGTATTTTTTTGTTTGCCCTCGATGTGGGTTTCATTACACACAAAAACCTCAGCCACTCCCAGCGCCGGGGTGTGCAGACGGCAGACCGCCTCTCGCTTTGTGCTCGCACGATATTGTAATGAAATAGAGGATTTTTTTTTTGTTCTTGACAGACAAAAATAATGAATTGGACTATTTTTCTGTTTGTGATTTGTAAGTATAAAGTGCTTTTAGTGCTTTTCCCTTGCATTTTATGACAATTCGAATAATAGAAATCTGATCTTTTATTACAGATGGCGAATTTCTACTCGTCTGCTCGTCAGGTAAAACCATTTCTTCTTCGACGTTGTTAATTAACTGGCTTAATGTGTTTAGATTACAAATCCAGAAATAGAAGAAGCCTCAAGAAAGTAACAAAAGAAGGGTTTGAGGTGGACGACGGCGCTATACTTGACGGGACTTTATTGTTTTAAAAGGATAATAGAAATAAGATTACTTAAAAATACAAGTAACGGGACTTCATCCCGATTGAAATACCTCCGCTATGAGGACGTCTTAAAACTTGTAAACAAATTTAAACGAATGACCGTAAATGTTGTCATTAGATTTTAATATTATATCGATTTTTAAAAATACCCTGTGGTACCCTACAAAGGGGATCGGGTGTGGTGGTCTGGACGGGTCTGCGTTGTCATCAATTAATCCATCAGTCACTCAGGCAGACAGTGCAGCGCTGATGAAGTTGTCGGTTCAAAGTCCGATATTAACATTCTGTGACCAGGGGGCAAGTTGCTTTACCTTTGCGACTGGAAAAAGAAAAAGAAATTTATCTGAAATGCTGGATTTCGACTTGGATGCTGGCGTCAGGCATGTAATAATCAAACTCTTATTTAAGACATCGTTTTCTGTACATCAAGAACTCCGTACGGTTACAAAAAGTGACAGTCACGTTTCAATGATAGCGCAGACCATTTTTCAACTTGTACTGACAGTTGGTAAATTATTAATTGAAAACTCAGCATTGTGTGTACAGTATAAGCAATACGATCAGACACTAGCACGGTGGACACTCAACGAATCGAGTTTTATGATTTACGTTTGTACTCACTTTATTTGCAGATAAAAAGGTATGGCTTACACTGGGACTGGAAAAGGAAATCGTAAGTGAAGGCATGGACAATTCATTTAGGTGTCTCTTTGTCCAGAAGCATAGAGATGAACAGGAAATCGTTCAAAATCTACACTTCTGTCTCTACAAAGATGAACAACTGATTTCCAAACAAAAAAGACACGTATTGCCGGGCGCCACATTTCCCTTCAAAAACATCAGCGAAAAAGACTTCGGGAACTACACGTGTGCCTACGGGAATGCTGACGTGAGCCTGGAGGAGCAGAACATAATCAGCGAGACGGTCAGCCTCAGGCTAACAGGTGCGTCTCTCTCTCCTTCTCTTTGTCTACTCCATTCGTTTTGTATAGCGCCTTTTAGAATTTGCCTAAATTAACTATTAACCCAGCAGTATACTGCTAAAAACAGAGTTTGTATTAAATCAAAAGGAGGATTAAAGGGAAATTGAAATAAATACACGATGAAGGCAGGACCGGACTGGATCTCAAAACCGGCTCGGGCCTCCTTCAACGAGTAAGGTGACGAGGTTAACCCACTCGGCCCCTTATTCATTGTAATTTTCTTAAAATTTGTGACGACTACGCGGCTCGCTACTTGCTATGAGCCTATGATATGAACTCTATTGTTGCCAACCTTAATCTGTACACTGTTGTTTAGACACAACTTAAAAGTTGACGATGCTTAGAAATAAAATTATTATGAAAAATAAAGGACGGCACGGTGGCGCAGTGGGTGGCGCTGCTGCCTCGCAGTTGGGAGACCTGGGGACCTGGGTCCATTTATTTTCAAGAAGAACAATAAATTCAGAGCAGCACGATGGCGCAGTGGTTCGCTTCCCGGGTCCTCCCTGCGTGGAGTTTGCATGTTCTCCCCGTGTCTGCATGGGTTTCCTCCCACAGTCCAAAGACATGCAGGTTAGGTGGATTGGCGATTCTAAATTGTCCCTAGTGTGTGCTTGGTGTGTTTGTGTGTGCCCTGCGGTGGGTTGGCACCCTGCCCGGGATTGGTTCCTGCCTTGTGCCCTGTGTTGGCTGGGATTGGCTCCAGCAGACCCCCGTGACCCTGTGTTTGGATTCAGCGGGTGGGACAATGGATGGATGAAAAATAAAAATTTAGTAACACGGCTTGCACGTTATTAGAGTACATGTCAATGTCATGTCCAAGTGCCAGAACCCTAGTAGCTTAAGCAGTTCGCTGCTTTTAGCAGCCACATCATCACCAATACTGTTAGGGTCAAGTTTGGCTATATGATACTTTTCTCCACCGACATCAACATGAACGCCTCCAGAAGTTCTTGCATCATTATGCTTCTCAGGCGGCTTTTGATTCTCTTCACCGCAGAGACTGACCTTTCACACTGTGCTTCCGACACAGGCAGCGTTACCAGGAGCTTGTACTGTAGGTAAGCCCAATGCTCTTGTAAGCATCAGTTAAGAGGCTCAACCGGAGTAGCACCTTGTAATGTATATGCTAACCGAAATGTAGCGGTGTCGAAACAGAAATCGACAAAAGGCAGTTTTGACCAAATGTTTCGCTACAACGTTGTGTTCTGACAACTAAAACAACTTGATGACGTGATACGGTATATTATACAGGACTAGAAATCGCAGTACCGGACAGATAATGTTTAGTAGTTTAGAAAATGAATTTTAATGTCAAACAGCAAGCAGTACATAAAAATGATTTCATGACCAGACTGGCCCAAATGCCCTAATGGTCAATCCGCCTCTGGATGCAAGGATAAATGAAACACAAAAGGGGCTTAATATTCCTTTTTTGGACAGGTGATACTTTTTAGGAATCAATGCCTTTGAGCTTCTATCAATTTATTATGTAATCTCTTTCATTTTTATTTAACCATTTACCTGTTATACGGAATGTTTTTCACAGTCATTTATAGGGTGTTGTACCGTGTTAGCCATTATGGATGTAGTGAGAAGTTAAGAAAAATTACACCTTTTATGGGCTAACAAAAAAGATTAACAATATGCAAGCTTTCTTGTCTGATGTCTTGCCTGAAGAAGGGACCTGATTTGCCTCCAAATTTTGCATATTGTAATCTTGGAGACTTCTCTCCATAGCCATTTATGCAATTTGGCAAACCTTCAAAATAAATTAAAAATAATATCTATCTTTATAGTAATTTTGTGATCCTGCCAACTATACTAAAATTAACATCTATCTATCTATCTATCTATCTATCTATCTATCTATCTATCTATCTATCTATCTATCTATCTATCTATCTATCCGATTCGTTCCATATCCTTTATCTCCATTTTTAATCAAATATCAATCCCTGGATCAGTTTGTTGTATCCATTTTTAAATATTTAAGAAATTACAATAGAATTAATAAAAAATGAGAAACAAAGTAATTTCAACAGAGCAGAACAGACAGACGCACACTGAAACAAATATAAATCTCATACTAAGATTAAATGAGCCAACACTAACCGGAGACATGCGGCTGATGATTGAATCAATGCCATCCTTCCCGAGTACACTATGGAGAAATATTTCGGTTAAAATAAAATAAAATAAGTAAATGCGCAGATAAATCAAAGTACAGTACTGTTTTGTGAAATGTATCAATAAATAAAGTAAAACAGCGTCGGATGTGGCCGTAAATAAATACGTGCCACGGGATATGTTTTTGGTTGATTATTTATTTATCTATTTGTTTGTTTGTTTGTTTCTTCATTTGCTAGCATGTTTTTGTTCATTATAATATTTCTCCAAATATGAAATAGGACTTGAATTTAAAACGGTCACTGTCACTCGTCAAAGCCGAGAGGGCGAGCACTAACGAGTGCTTTGGTGCTCTTTTTTATTTATTATCAACTTTCACAGTACTTTTTATTTATTTATTTATGTATTTATTTTTACAATATTCCTCCACGGAGTAGTCGGACTGATCCTCTGATGTACGGTGCACTCCCGTCAGAAGAACTGCAAACGACGTTGAACAAAACCAAATTATTTCTCATAGAAAAAAAAAGTCCTGACAGGCAAACTCTTCTCCTCTTCACGTTCCTATTTAATGATTTTGTGGCGAACTTTCCAGAGATAAGTTGATCTTAAAAAATAAAGGTGGAGAGGAGTTTCTCCAGAGCGGTGTCTTAGGGGAACAGTTTCTATTTCCAAAAGAACGAGCTGGAAGTTTCAGAAAGAACTTTCGTTTATTTAAATCCGTAAGAAGTCTTATAAATAACCACGAATAGGTGATAGCAGATTTGTGAAATACAATGGGCTCCTGATTTTAAAAGGCTACATGCAATACCACAGGATGATCTGTTTGTTTCCTAATAAAGTACCCTTTATACATCTCAAATTTACGTTTTGTCCATATAATGGGAACCGAGCGTAAAAAACAATATCATATTAAAAAAATTCTTCCCAGAATCAAAAGGTTCTTTGTTAAAAAGATGACCATACATCTCAGTACAGTTATTTTTAAGAGGGTCTAAAAGCCATCGTTTATAGCGACCCGAATCTGAATTCAGCGGGATTCAGAAAGTTCTGTTTAGATGCATTTAAGCAAATGAGCAGCACCGAAAAGATGAATTAAAAATAATAAAACGATAAAAGATAAAAATACACAGCAGGATCATTGTGTCAAATTAACTATTATAATTTTAAAGTTTTCCCCAAAAGTGCGTACTCTAATATATGGAATCTGTTTTTTGTTTAAATTCTTGACGTACGGTTCTTTTTCGGTTAAATACAAATTTCACTTCTTTAGGACAAGGGGGTAGTTACAAGGTCGGGCAGCTAATACAACATTAAAACGAATTGTCCGTTTGGACTCCTCACGCCCCCCTCAACGCCCTGGCCATCTCAATCGGCTCTTCTGCCGGCCCCGTGGTAGTGCGTGGACACTGCGTGCGTGCGGTGGGCTGTTTCGCGGATGTTCTGTTACGCCTCCGTGAAATCCGGCAGCCATAAGGGGTCCCAGGACCTCCTTCCAAAATGGCTTCACTTTATTTGCACCACGCAAACAACGTTTTTCTTGAAGACCACTTTGCCTAATGAAAAATAAATGCATAAAGCTAGGTTTATTATATACATTGAAGAACAATACCAACATCCACAAATAAAGTAATGTTAACAGAATTTTGGACAGCTCTTTAAAAAATGTAAAATTAAAAAATGTGCGTTTCTTTCCCTGATTATTGATACACGTATGCAAGAAAATGCGCTAGATGAATAAACGGTATTGTAAGAATTAACTATAACCATGTTATAAAAAGCAGTGCCTTTTCAATGAACAGTTAAGTGTAACCCACTCAGAGAGTTTCATTTCTAACATTTCCCCCACATCAGACTGTATTTTAAAGTTTTCCTGGTCAGCTTCTTAAATTTTCTCATGTCGCTGCGCCGATGTCCTACTTACAGGGCTGCTCTGTTAATGATTACTGCGCATGCTCTCTGCGCAGCCCCTTCGCGTTCGCCGGCTGTGTAACCCAGAAGAAGGACTAACAAACCTTATATTATATTTAGAAAGCCTGCGGTGGGTTGGCACCCTGCCTGGGATTGGTTCCTGCCTTGTGCCCTGTGTTGGCTGGGATTGGCTCCAGCAGACTCCCGTGACCCTGTGTTCGGATTCAGCGGGTTGGAAAATGGATGGATGGATGCATATTTAGAAAGCAGACGATAGTTACGTTTAGCTTCGGACATTGAAGAAAGGCTTGACCGCTTATTAAATCGGTTTGAATTCCTCCAGGCGCTGCTTCTTCTTTGACTTGAAGCGTTTAAATTTCAATAAGAGAATTACTGCCATCTACTGGTTGGATGAAGTACAGTCTTAAAAATACCGATTCTGTATTTCGCAATTTAGTGGGTTGTATGATTCCCGGTAGATTCAATTCAATTCAATTCAATTCAATTCAATTTTATTTGTCATTTAACAGAACATCCAAGATGTGCTGCAGAACGAAAATACGATGCACAAGACTTTAATAAAAACACATAGTTAAAATCAGCCTACAATAAAATACTAAAATGCTTCATTTAAAAGACGAACGGCAGTAGGAAAAAAACTGTTTTTAAACCTGGTAGTTCTACATTTCAGGCTGCGGTACCTTCTGCTTGAGGGCATGAGGGAAAAGAGTTCAGAGGCAGGATAAGTAGGGTCTCTAGAAATCCGCACAGCTCTGGCCAGACAGCGTTGTTTTGCCAAATCTTGTACATTAGGCAACGGGGCTCCAATGATCCTCTCCGCAGCCCTCACCACTTTCCTCAGTGCTTTCCAGTCCGAAGCGCTGCAGCTCTCCTGCCACAGAGAGCTGCTGCTGGTTAGCACACTCTCTATGGTCCCTCTGTAAAAAGTGGTGAGGACTGACTTACTGAGATGGGCCCTCTTTAGCCTCCGCAGAAAGATCAAGCGCTGGTGAGCTTTCTTGATGACGGAGGAGGTGTGCAGGGACCAGGTGAGGTTGTTCGTCACATTAACTCCCAGGAACTTAGTAGACTGCACAATTTCCACAGCAGTGTTCTTAATGTAGACCGGGATGTGTATCAGCTGTTTCTTCCTGAAGTCGATGACCAGTTCTTTTGTTTTTTCGACATTCAGTATCAGATTGTTTTTATCACACCATTCCACAAATGACTTCACCTCCTCTCTGTAATCCCCTTCCTCGTCACCTCGAATGAGACCCACCACTGTTGTGTCGTCCGCATACTTAATAATTTGGTTTGTGCTGAACTTGGCACAACAATCGTGGGTCATGAGCGTGAAGAGGAGGGGACTTAGAACACACCCCTGTGGAGAACCTGTGCTCAAGGAGATGGTATCTGATTTATTCTTTCCTACCCTTACGTACTGTGGCCTATCCATTAGAAAGTCCAATATCCAGTTTTGCATAGGTATGCCCAGTCCCAATGGGCCCAGTTTGCTGATCAAATTCTGAGGGATGATGGTATTAAAAGCCGAACTAAAATCAACAAACAACATGCGGACCATAGCGTCTCTATTCTCCAGATGTTCCAATGAAAAATGGAGTGCAATAGATATGGCATCCTCTGTGGCACGGTTGGAGCGGTAGGCGAATTGGAGTGGGTCAAAAGAGGAGGGTAGGACAGAAGTAATGTGGTCCTTGATCAGCCTCTCGAAACATTTCATCACTATTGATGTTAAGGCTGCAGGGCGATAGTCATTCATGGTTGTGACTATGGGTTTTTTCGGAACTGGGATGATTTCTGAGGTTTTAAAGCAAGATGGCACAACAGCTTGACACAGAGAGATGTTAAATATATCCGTAAGGACATGTGTCAGCTGCTCCGCACATCCTTTGAGTACACAACCTGGTATCTGGTCTGGTCCCGCAGCTTTCCTTGGATTAATTCTCCTCAAAGTCCGTAGAACATCATCCGGTTCCAGACACAGTGCCTTCTCATCAGGATGAGGGGTGGCCTTCACTGGTGATGTATCATTCAATGCTTCAAACCGTCCAAAGTACTTATTTAGGTCATTCAGGAAGTTGAAGCTATCATCACAGGGGTAAGAAACTGTTTTGTAATCTGTCACAGATTTAATCCCCTGCCACAATCTTCTGCTGTTCCTGTGATCTTGAAAATGACTCTCTATTTTCTTTCCATGAGCCCTTTTAGCTCTTCTGATAGCTTTATTTAGACAAAGAACTATTTAATTCTGAGGGGGTTTCTTTCTTTCTTTCTTTCTTTCTTTCTTTCTTTCTTTCTTTCTTTCTTTCTTTCTTTCTTTCTTTCTTTCTTTCTTTCTTTCTTTCTTTCTTTCTTTCTTTCTTTCTTTCTTAGGTTCCTAATATGTGGACAAAACAGAAATCTTTAATGTATTGTAAGCTACCTATCAAGGTACTTAACAGATCAAGATTTACAAAGACAAATACTCATTTTTATCACAATTATATTACATTCTGTGTCATTATTTTAACAGATCACAAAGATATTCCAAATCCAGGAAATGAAGAGGACCCCAGCAGTTTAAAAGAATCCGGTCAGTAATTTTGTTTGAATTGTCCAATAAGTGACTTTCTTATGCTGAATTTGGGCACGTCATCAATGATGGCATTTGGGTTCATTGAATATTTCTGGAGATTTTGAACCTCAGACTTTCTCATCCCGGCTGAAGATGACAAAGTCTTGGCTTGTGCCCTAGCAGAAGTCTCCCATGGATTTGCTCTCTTGATCCAGAGCCACTTGAAGGTTTTCTCTGCAGCCTCTGAGCTGTCGCAGATGGCTCTCCTGCTTCCCTCTTTCCGCTGAGGTGCCCGGTAGAGAGACTGCACCCTATCTCCTCACCCTCCAGTCCTGTCCAGTCCAGGACTGTTGACTTGATCATTCCTAGTTTTCTGACTCTTTCTCTGTATGTTTAGCATCCATTTGCTCAGAGGTTGATGCGCTTGCTGTTTCCTGGGCAGCTCTTCTTTACTCCACCCTAGTGGCCCGCTTCTTCTCTTCTTCCGTCGGCATCTTTTCGCGTTAAAACTGATTAAGTCCATGTTTGTGTTGCAATTAGTACGTTTTTCTTAATTTTTCACTTAAGCTGGTACTTATGGTAAGTCTTCAATCTGCCTCAAGAATGATTTAAGATATGAAGAGGTAGGGGAAGTGACGGCGAAGGTGGTAGGAATGAGAACGGCGCACAAATGCAGGCACCGCATGGCCACCCCGCTGCGTGCTGCTGAGAGTAGATTCTACAAGAAAATAAAATAAAAATAAAAGAGGAATACAAATCATCACCCCAAAAGCAAACAGTAGAAGTCACGTAATATATGTGTACTGAATTTCAGGTCAGTAGGTCAAACGGTTTGCGAGCTACATGTGATTTAAAACCACACATACAAACGGACAGCCATGGTAGTGTATTATATAAGAAGATAGATAGATAGCTAAACTTTATTTGCCTCCAAGATAGACAATATATTTGGAAGTATACTTGTTACAATATATCAATGAAAATATGTGTTTCACTATATTTCAGATAAACAGTAATCTTAAAAATATATATTTAAATTAAATATATGTCAGATTATGTTGAGAGATGTGACGTCATATTTTTGAGGTATATTACAATATATTTCATTTTATATCTAAATCATTACCTAAGGGTGGCATGGTGGTGCAGTGGTAGCGCTGCTGCCTCTCAGTTAGGAGACTCGGGTTCGCCTCCCGGGTCCTCCCTGTGTGGATTTTGCATGTTCTCCCCGTGTCTGCGTGGGTTTCCTCCCACAGTCCAAAGACATGCAGGTTAGGTGCATTGGTGATTCTAAATTGTCCCTAGTGTGTACTTGGTGTGTGTGTGTGCCCTGGCGCCCCTGCCCGGGGTTTGTTTCCTGCCTTGTGCCCTGTGTTGGCTTCAGCAGACCCCCATGACCCTGTAGTTAGGATATAGCAGGTTGGATAATGGATGGATGGATCATTACCTTAGGTACAGTCCCTGGAGTTTATCTTAGAAATAGTTTTGGCTCAAAGAGATCATCCTCTTTAATAAAACCCCTGTGCGCGTCCAGTGTCCGTGTATGTGTGTCTTCTGGTGAAGTGTGCATGCGCGGGGTACGGTGCGATGCTTCAATGCAGATGCTTCAAAGGCTGCCTGACGCATCACACAAGGCCGAGAGGGCGGGACCTATAAAATATCGCGTGGCCGATCCAATCGGATTTCGGTAAATGAGGTAAGACCTAAAACATAAGACACGAAAAATCCAATCGGGTACTGAGACGCGAAGACCAGCTTCCTCAAAGAGGTGGGATTAGTGTTTGTTGTTGTGCAAATGTTCACTCTGAGGATGTCAGATTTGCAATTAAGAAGCTAGGCCCGGTAAAGTGTAAAGTGTCAGTCGTTGAAGGGGTGCACGATTATCAGCTGCACGCCACACATTACATCAGTTGCTGGGGAGACTCTGCTGATTGCCCACTGTTATGAAAGAAAATTAAATGCATATTACGGACATCAAAGCCAGTATTACTGTCAGAGAAAATTACAAGCATTTTACGGAAATACAAACCAGTATTACTGCGAGAGAAAATTAAAGGCACACAATACAGTGACGCATATTACAGCCACATACAAGCCAGTATTACTGTAACAGAAAATATTATGGACATACAAGCCTATATTACTGTGACTATCTACTAATAACATGCCACCCAAAAACAAGGACACGTCAAGTAGGACAAAAGACACAATCAATCTATATAAGCCACATCTCCTGGAAGAACGCTCACAGACACCGACACAGAATCAGGTCAAGGTCCCTTGCCATTTAATATAGACTGTTCCTACTAATGTTTATGCACTACTGTTCTAGCGTCCGTTATTGTAACGGGCTTAATGTCTAGTTAATAAATAAAAGTAAAGGTACATTCAATTAGGGCAAAGCAGTAGTTTCCTATAGTGCAGGCTTTAAAATGAGCATAGTGAGTGTGGAGATTGCACATTTTCTTTGTGTGTGTGCACGGATTTTCTTCCCACATTCTAAAGACATGCATATAAATGAAATTGTCATGGGACAGTGTGTGTGTGTGTATGTGTGTGTGTGTGTGTGTGTATGTGTGTGTGTCTTTCCTGTAATGGACTGGAAGCCCACCCACTAGCTCCTACCTTGCACCAGTTTTGCTGATATTGGCTTCAGCTCCCTTAACACCAAACTAAATCAAATTGGTTCCAAACTAGATGGACTGTTACAAAGTTAAGATTCATGTTAGGGGGGTTTGGGGTAAAAGTCTCATAAATTCTCGTGCATGGGTCATTAATTTCTCTCTATTATAAAAAAAATTCTTGGGAGGGGGACTAGGGAGATGAGATGTGATCTTCTCAGAAGACAATTTGACGTCCTGCGAGACAAGGCAGTGAGACAACATTTAAAACAAGTTCACGGACATCTAACCTAGCAGTTGTTGGAATGCTTTTGACAGACACGCTTCATGTGCTCCCAGCTTTTAAAACAATGACAAGCAGAACACGCAGCTCGCCAGCAGCAACAAGCCAGCAGATGATCCGATTGCGTCTCCTTAGCGTGCGTTCAGAAACACCCCCATCCACCACACAACGCGAGCGGCAGAAACACGAAGTGGCAAAAGGACAGCTGCTGTACAGGTTTTAAAATGATCGACGTGCAGCGTGACATGGCAGCTCGCCAGCAGCAGCAGCAAAGCAACAAGATCTGATGGCATCTCCTTAGCGTGCATTCAGTCGCTCCCAAACACAACGCGAGTAGCGTTATACGTCCTGCGAGAAAGAGATTTAACCATGCCCGGGGCCAGAAATAAAGGACAAGTATTAAAAAGTTTTAAAGTAAAAGTGAAAATAATGCATATGTAACAATCCCATGAAAATAACAATCTCTTTAATTTGTATATCCGGTAAACCAAACCCGGGGGTGGGCGAGCGAAGCAAGCCGGGGGCAAAGCCCCCAAGTCTTTTAGATATTTGCTTTCAAGTCATTCTGCAGTGGGTTTGTTTTTTATTTATTTATTTATTTATTGATTGATTTATTTATTCAACGGATCCAGAGAGAGAGAGAGACTAGGCCTAGGCTTAGGCTTGGGACCCCAACCTGTTAACAAAGGCATTCCTTTAGGGTTTACTTGTGCAGTGGAACCTCGGTTTGCGAGTAACTTGGTTTACGAGTGTTTTGCAAGACGAGCAAAAATTTTTAATAAATTTTGACTTGATAAACGAGCGAGGTCTTGCAATACGAGTAGTATGTATACGCTTTGTCTGCTGAGCATCATGTGATCATAGCTGATGGTTCTTCTCTCTCTCTCGCTGCAGGATTGTAGGCAATCGTCTCCTATTCTCCGTCTGAGTCGGCGTGCCTCACTCATATAGTCAACATCCGTCCGAGCGTATACTGTTTACTACAGCATTAGCATTGTGACTGTGTGTGTGTGTGCTCGCTTGCGTGTGTGTGTATGTGTGTGTGTGCTGTGACGTGCGAGTCCCCATCTTACACCCTAAAACACAAAGCTGAGTCTCAGTACTTTAGCAACACCAGCTTTATTCAGCTTGAAACAGCAACAGCGCAGTTATTTACTGTAGCGAGATCTGCCGCTCTCCTAAACACAGACACAGCAGTCAGGCAGGGCCCTGCGCATTTATAATGTTCCTTGTTCCTTGTATCACCCATCGACGGCAGGTGCTTATAGCATGTCTGCGATCTTTTCAGATTCGGTTTTATGGAGAACTGCTACAGCGCTGGGAGACTGCGATTGCTTTGGGACGCTCTTCCGCGTGTCGTCCCGTTGGGTGCAATCCCACAAGAGTTTAGAAACTCACTCACACCAGCCATGATTCTTTTCAAAGGTAAAGTGCAGGTTAATTTGTTTTATGTATTTTTACTTTATATTTTGTATTAATCATTTTTATATGAATAGTTTTGGGTTGTGGAACAAATCATCTGAGTTTCCATTATTTCTTATGGGGAAATTCACTTTGATATACAGTGGTGTGAAAAACTATTTGCCCCCTTCCTGATTTCTTATTCTTTTGCATGTTTGTCACACAAAATGTTTCTGATCATCAAACACATTTAACCATTAGTCAAATATAACACAAGTAAACACAAAATGCAGTTTGTAAATGGTGGTTTTTATTATTTAGGGAGAAAAAAAAAATCCAAACCTACATGGCCCTGTGTGAAAAAGTAATTGCCCCCTGAACCTAATAACTGGTTGGGCCACCCTTAGCAGCAATAACTGCAATCAAGCGTTTGCGATAACTTGCAATGAGTCTATTACAGCGCTCTGGAGGAATTTTGGCCCACTCATCTTTGCAAAATTGTTGTAATTCAGCTTTATTTGAGGGTTTTCTAGCATGAACCGCCTTTTTAAGGTCATGCCATAGCATCTCAATTGGATTCAGGTCAGGACTTTGACTATGCCACTCCAAAGTCTTCATTTTGTTTTTCTTCAGCCATTCAGAGGTGGATTTGCTGGTGTGTTTTGGGTCATTGTCCTGTTGCAGCACCCAAGATCGCTTCAGCTTGAGTTGACAAACAGATGGCCGAACATTCTCCTTCAGGATTTTTTGGTAGACAGTAGAATTCATGGTTCCATCTATCACAGCAAGCCTTCCAGGTCCTGAAGCAGCAAAACAACCCCAGACCATCACACTACCACCACCATATTTTACTGTTGGTATGATGTTCTTTTTCTGAAATACTGTGTTCCTTTTACGCCAGATGTAACGGGACATTTGCCTTCCAAAAAGTTCAACTTTTGTCTCATCAGTCCACAAGGTATTTTCCCAAAAGTCTTGGCAATCATTGAGATGTTTCTTAGCAAAATTGAGACGAGCCCTAATGTTCTTTTTGCTTAACAGTGGTTTGCGTCTTGGACATCTGCCATGCAGGCCATTTTTGCCCAGTCTCTTTCTTATGGTGGAGTCGTGAACACTGACCTTAATTGAGGCAAGTGAGGCCTGCAGTTCTTTAGACGTTGTCCTGGGGTCTTTTGTGACCTCTCGGATGAGTCGTCTCTGCGCTCTTGGGGTAATTTTGGTCGGCCAGCCACTCCTGGGAAGGTTCACCACTGTTCCATGTTTTTGCCATTTGTGGATAATGGCTCTCACTGTGGTTCGCTGGAGTCCCAAAGCTTTAGAAATGGCTTTATAACCTTTACCAGACTGATAGATCTCAATTACTTCTGTTCTCATTTGTTCCTGAATTTCTTTGGATCTTGGCATGATGTCTAGCTTTTGAGGTGCTTTTGGTCTACTTCTCTGTGTCAGGCAGCTCCTATTTAAGTGATTTCTTGATTGAAACAGGTGTGGCAGTAATCAGGCCTGGGGGTGGCTACGGAAATTGAACTCAGGTGTGATACACCACAGTTAGGTTATTTTTTTAACAAGGGGGCAATTACTTTTTCACACAGGGCCATGTAGGTTTGGATTTTTTTTCTCCCTAAATAATAAAAACCATCATTTAAAAACTGCATTTTGTGTTTACTTGTGTTATATTTGACTAATGGTTAAATGTGTTTGATGATCAGAAACATTTTGTGTGACAAACATGCAAAAGAATAAGAAATCAGGAAGGGGGCAAATAGTTTTTCACACCACTGTACAAGTACTTTGGACTACAAGCACGTTCCCGGAACAAATTATGCTCGCAAACCGAGGTTCCACCGTATGGTCCTTAGAGAAAGTAAAGCAGCAAAACCATCTTATTGACTGTGAAAGAGTTGGGAAGATAAGAAAAACAACTTATCACACATTGAAGCCAGCACAGTGTTTGGGGGAGGCTGGTGGAGATCCTTTGTTCTCGTAATAGCAATATACTGTCTGTATATGTAAAAAAAAAAATGATCTAAGATTATACATATAAAATATCGAGAAAAATATATCAAAAGTCATTTCTTTCACAGTATGCATATCTTTTTTTAACATGAACTCCTACTGGTCTTGTTGTTTTCTCATTTTAATCGTTGCTCTGTATTTTATTTCAGCTTCCTTGGGAAACTGCATCGCATCCTCCTTGGCCTTAGTCTTGAGTTCTGTCTTCTGCTTGCTTCTTTAAACAGTGGCCAGAGCTCTGTTATGGTAAGATGGTTTATTTGGTCTAATGTGAAAATACCTGAGAAACACTTTTGGGTGCCACACTTTGTAACACAGAGCTCTTGGCACAAACTGAATTGATTTCTTTTGTGGTACCATCTGCTTCATGACAGGTCAGAGTGCAGTGCTTGACTCAAGAAATTTAAACAGAGAGTGACTGCAGCTCCTAAATATAAAGAGTCACAATTGATGAGCCTCAGTTTAGAAAAATGAAGTAGGCATGTAATGTGTGGCCTTAGTCTATGGCGATGTTTGTTCTAATTAAATATCTCCATTTGATTTCACAGCAGATGATCTTGAACGACTCCACCAGACACTTCAGGACAGCCAGACCTTTCTTTGAGATGTGGTTGCCATTAGATAACAAAAAAATTATATAGAGAGAGCAAATGAGGCTGATATCTAGATTTGTTTTAAAAGATACTATGTGTTAATAAACGTATGTGGTTTCACTGTTTGTTTCCTGCCATTTCTTCTGAATTCTTGAATGTTGTACCACAGGCTTATTTTTTTTACATCAGTTTCTCCTCCCTTTGATAAACATCTGAATGTTAGTTTAGTTTTAAAACTTCACTGTATACCGTATAACACAGACCAGGGGTCCCCAACTCTGGTCCTGGGGAACCGCAATGGCTGCAGGTTTTCATTCTCACCCTTTTCTTAATGAGTGACCTGTTTTTGCTGCTAATTAACTTCTTTTGAATTCATTTTAATTATTGAAGACTCAGACCCCTTAATTGTTTCTTTTTCCTTAATTAGCAGGCAAACAATCATGAGATATAAAATGAGCCAAAACAACTGGTGTCCATAATACAATATCTGAAAAGAAAAGAAAGATGAAGATCTCAGAAATGTCGATCCGTTCAGGTCCCCAAATCATTTTAACAGTGCTCTTAGAAAAGAGAAAATCCACAATGTCGGATATGTATTCTATTACACAATTAAAGAACAGGTTTAATTAAGAACAAGAATCCGCGCCTAATGAAGCAACTGGTTGGAGTTTCAGGCCCTGACTTAGTTGGCTCGCTCACGTCTCATTTAATTTCTGTTTCGGTGCCATTTAAGGAAAGAAAAGAAGCAAATCAGAGGAACAATGAAGAAATTCAGGGGAAAGAAATCTTAAAAAACAAACAAATCAATTAAAATGAATTCAAAAGAAGTTAATTAGCAGCAAAAACAGGTCACTAATTAAGAAAAGGGTTAGAATGAAAACCTGCAGCCACTGGAGCCCTCCAGGAATGAAGTTGGGACCCCTGCCATAGATAGAAAGCCACTTTTGTTTAGTAATTTATAATTTTATATAGTGTGAGAAATTGTGATCAAGGGACCCATTACTGCTCCAGTATGGGCTGAACATGGACTCTGGTATATGGAATTTTCATTAAATTACCTCTGGAGAATGCTGTGAGTTAGGACATCACACACAAATACACACTCTGCAAATAAAACCAATTCTACCCTGTACTTCTGAGCAGAATCATGCAGAACTGGTAACAACAACAATATTTATTTCTATAGCACATTTTCATAAAAAATGATGTAGCTGAAAGTGCTTTACAGGATAAAGAAGGCAAAAAAAAAAAAACCCCAAAATATATAAGAAATAAAATTAGGCGATATTAATTAACATAGAATAAAAGTAAGGTCTGATGGCCTAGGAGGACAGAAAAAACAAGCAAAAAAAAAAAAAAAACTCCAGACGCCTGGAGAAAAAAAGATCTGCAGGGGAACCGAGGCCACGAGACCACCCAGCCAGCCCCCGCTAGGCATTCTACCTAACATAAACGACCTCTCAATCAGTCCTCATGGTATTCAGCGTTCACATGGAAGGACTTGATGATGAAGGTCCTGTTGACGTCATGTGGACTTCTGGCCTTTAATCCATCAATGTAGGGACATCACGGTGCTTTGATTGCTAGGGTGCATCTCCCGGTTTCTAGGTTGCTTATCCTTGAGGGGTTGACGTTACGATGCAATGGGTTCAAAGATTGGCAATTAACATTGTTTCCTCCTCTGAGGTTTGAGCAGATAACACAAACCTTTTGCTTTGTAAAGATATCTCTTTGGTTTTGAACTCTTCATCTATGATTTTTGCTTAAAATACTAGTTTTGTCGATCTTTTTGATTTCCATGGCTTTGACTCTGGTTTTGTTTATTGGCTATATTCATCTACTATTCCTCACTACCATAACAATTGTTGCACCGTAAGCTCCTGCTTGTGTCGCTCACCTCATTTTGGATTCCTTTCTCTTTAAGGTAATGTACTTTTACTGTTTTCTTTGGTTTTTAAAGTTTTGTTTTTGAATTTTTAGATTTAAGACTTGGTTTTACTTTTCGAAACTTCATTTTGTATTTTGGGAAACTATTCTTGTTTGCCTTTTTCCATCAAGTTTGAATGCGTATTATTGTAATAATAAAAAAAACGATGTTTTGTTCTTTAAGCAGTAGCTTTATGGTTTCCCTCGCCCTTTTTGGATATATAGACTTAAGGTGCATTTACATATAATGTAAGAAGCACCTACTGCAATAGCCATACCTGCCTGCCCTCAGTGAACAACTCAGCTCAGCCTCCCTACCTGATGTTCACAAATCAATGCCTCAGTAAGAGTTTCACTGCTGCCCAGCTCTACTGAAGGATGCTGTGCACTCTGCTCTCCTCCCTTAGGTTTGTTCGGTGAGGAACTTGGGTGTTTTCTTTTTGAGAGTTTGGTTCTCTGTCTGGTTTGGAATGACGCATTAACCACAATCGTGGAGAACAGAAAAGGGAAAACAGAGTTGCATTTTTACTCACTTGCTGGCTGTTTTAGTCACTGAGCCATTAGTATTTCATTTGGAATGCTGCTTATAACACCACGTGGGGAATTGAGGGTGTTGTGAGCGATGTGTGTGCATGTGTGTGTGTCTCATTAGGTTTACACCTTTAACATGGCATTGTGATGATGCAGGTTCGCTCCATGCTCCCATTTTGCGTTTGGGAGCCCTTGAACCCGACACTATCGGTAATGTCACCGATGAGCTCGGCAGTGAGCCACAACAAATGGAGCAAGGGGATGGTGTCAAAAAGTGCCAAGTGCTTTTATTAAAACAACAACTAAAACAAAGTGTCCAAATAAATAAATAGATAGATAGATAGATACTTTATTAATCCTATCTATCTATCTATCTATCTATCTATCTATCTATCTATCTATCTATCTATCTATCTATCTATCTATCTATCTATCTATCTATCTATCTATCTATCTATCTATCTATCTATCTATCTATCTAAGGGGAAATTCACAATATAAATAAATAAATAGTGCAGTGCATCACAGTTTCTTCAATAAATAATCCAGTAAAAACAGAAGTGAGATGGTGGAGGTTAAAACAATAAATAAATCCTTTAAAACGAGGTTAAAACAAAGCTGGAAGCAGTCTTTTAAAAACACAAAGCCCGCTGTCATCTTTTTACCTGCTTCTTCCATCGGGCTTCGCAACAGGAGAGTCGCCCTATCTGCAGCTGACCTTCTTTCCACTCCTGATCTGGAGGCCTCCCGATCCCTGGCTTCGGTTGCGCTCCCTCCAGACTGAGACTTAGCTTCTCCCCAGTGGCCAGGACGCTCACGTTGGGGAATCCATCACCCAAGCCTCCCGACTCCTGCTGTCTACCATCCTTCTGCTGGTCACTCCCGCTCCTCTCAAAATGCTCAGCAGGAGCGACCACTACCAACTGCCCTAGGTGTCGGCCAAACATCCCGCTAGGGCTCACTGTCCAGCTGCCTACGAGTGCTCACTCGTTCGCTTTCTCTCTCTTTCTCCCTCTCACCCACGCACCGACTTTCTCCACACTGCTTCCTACTTTCTATTTTCTTCCTCTGCAACCTCCGTCTTTCTTTTGTTTGATTTTTTTTTCATCTTCCTGCTAGCCGCCTCGCACTTCTATTTAATTACAGGGACGTAGATCAGCTGTGGCAATCAACAACTCCTGGGAACAATTACAGATGGGGACGATTCCTCACCTGTGCACTTAAGTGAGAATTGCCCGCATCAACGAATCACCCTGGGAACCGATCTGCCACACTTACCACGCCCCGTCTCTAAGCTGCAAGTGCGTCGATTATTTATTTAAAACTGGCCCTTTTGACATTAGCTGTGGACCCGCTATACCACAGGCATCTGATGATAGCCTGTAACCCAGCTGATTGTCTTCAAGAAACTGCAATATTCAGTGGATAGATGAGCTCCTCACCATATTCTTAACCCCTTGTTGCCTAAATTTATTTACAATTATATAAAAAAAGGCGTAATCCCTCCTCCGGTCCTTCTGGGCGTCCCAGCTGGGTACCACCTCCAGCCGTTTGCCACAATATATATAAATGTAAAACCAAGCTCAGTGTTTTTTTTGTCTGTTTCTTCTTATTTTATATACACACATAAAAGGAAACTTTGAGGTCAGATTCAACAGACCGATTTAAACACAGAGGAACAGAAAATGCGTGCACCTCCCTGGTTCTCCTCAGCTTTCTTTAGCCTGCTGCATGGAGACTCACTGCCTTAACCTAAATGCAAAACTGCTTTTGTTCTCCTTTTGACCTCTTGTCACTTCCAGCCCACCAGAAGAGCCTTGGCTGTGACTCACGTCCAACTTTTTCATATCTGCTGCTGTGTCTCATTTCTGCAGGCAAGTCAAATATCTCATTGCACAGTTTTTACTCAGTGCTGCCTCCTGGCTGCACTAAGAAAAACTACATGCATTTATTAAAGGCCAGCTCCCAAATAAGTGGAGGCCATCAGCTTGTTCTGTGTGGGTGAGGGACTGAGTCAGACTCATTGTCATACATTTTTCAATGACTTTTCTTTGATATTTCCTAACATTAGAACATTAGAACAATCTAGACGAGAACAGGCCTTTCAGCCCAACAAAGCTCGCCAGTCCTATCCACTTAACAATTAAAACGTCTTTGGGCACACAGACTGACCTTCATTGTGCAAAATACACATGTGCCGGCAAGCTCTTCTTTAGTCACCAAGGTGCCCTTTACCTCTGGGCACCTCAGCTGGACGCCTCCATTCTCATATAATTCTGGAAAACATCAAGCATTTCATATTAGACCTTTTAGATGAATATTCATTCATTTTTCAGTAAATTACAATTTATGGTCATGAAGCTGTTGCCCACTGCAGAAGCATTAGAGTCAAAGCAGGCATCAAATCCTTGCCAGCTTGTTAGTTCACCACAGTGCCCACAGACGCATAGTTTTATTCATCTGGCTGACTTCAAACTCTACCGTGGTCCTCCAGTTATCCACAACTGGGGATGGGGTAGGACTACGTGAAATGTTAATGTGTTTTTTCTGTTGTTTAAGTGTTATACAATCAAGTTCCCGAAAAACTCCATGTAAACAGAAACCACCAATACTGAAGCTTTGATCATTCGAGGAAAAAAAATCATTAGGTTCTGGCGAGATGCCTCCTCGAGGGAAGGATGTGTTTTCAGGACTCTTTTGGCTTAATTTTTATAATGCGTCATTTGGCCAATCTCTTTAATCTGCATTTCAAGAACTTGCTGTCGTTCATCCCTTTTCCATCTGCTAGAGTAATTGTAATCTATATCGGACTTTTTGGTGTTTTAGAATTTATTTTTCATTTCATAGAATTAATTGTTTCATAATTAGGAAAAGAAAGGATGGGATTTTTTTTAGCTCTGTATGTATTGCAAAGTAAAAGAGAGTAAGTCAGCCCAAAGGGTTGGGGTACCAACCTGGTAATCCTGTTTAACAATGGTTCTTGAATTTAAATAAATAGCACCTGAGGGTGCAAAATTACATCTGCTGCAGTCAAAGAAAAAGTAAAACAAACAAAAAATTGAGGTGCATCTGTGTGGTAGTTTCATCGCCCTCAGTCACAGATCTTAACGTGAAAGCCTACTCCCAGGAGCCAATGAGGTTTCATAGCAGAGACTTCCTGGGTTGGAGAGGAAGTGAGGTCACTTGTCTTCCTGATGTCATCCCTCTGAGCTGTGGATGGAAAAGAAAATGGCATTAGTGACAATGGCACCTATAGGAGCCCTAACCGCATGTGTTTGATAATGTGCATATATACCTTTGGGGGTATCGGAGAAAGATTGTGTGTGACTGAATTTATTTCACTCATTTTTCAATATGTACTAGGGGGCCTTGCCCCCTGCTCACTTCACGCTCGCTTTGCTCGTCAACCCCTGGGCCTGCGCTATGTGCTAGCCTCTTTGTGGTTCTTCCGCTTGCGTATGGGGATACGGATGTATAATTTAAACAGCTTGTTATTTTCATGGGAATTGTTGCATATGCATAATAGAAATAACTTTTTCATTACAGTGAGTAACTAACCATATTTAAAAATTAGTAAAACGTAATAGTTTGAAAATAAATTATATTTCATTTTGCGTTAGAGTTATTTGTTTTGTAATTCGATTTCATTTTGTTTGGCTTTGAAATTAACACGCAAATACTTTTTAAACTTACAATTTTACTGTAAAACTTCAGTAAAAACGATTTTTTGAATTACATTTTTGTCAATATAGCACTGAATTTTGATTCTGTGTTTGGACTTTCATCATGACAACGCAAAGTATAACTGCCCGTGATTGAATTTCATTTCTTTCTCTCTTTTAAATAAACTGACTTTTTCGAATGTTTGTTTCTGTGATTTGTTAATTGTCTTTGCAAAAGCTATTCTAATGGGAAACTGTTAATGCTTTAATACAAAAGGCATATCAAGATCTCCTTTGTTGTCTAATGGTATCCACTGAAGATGTACTACATTACGTTTCTTGGATACATCTTGCTTTCTACAGCAATTTGTGTGGTGGAAGACTGGACGGTATTAACGGTTGTAGATATTCTTCGTGATATTGTAAGTTGATGTTTTCATCTTCCACACATGATCACCACCAACTGTTTCAGCAGAGTGTATTGATACACATTTAACCAATTTGCTGTGTAACCGATCGTCATTTTTGGCATTAATCCGTTTGACTTCATCGTTTCTCGGTGCTAGGATTGCCCGTGTAGTCATTTTTTCTGTTGATAACAGTACAGTGTGCGTGGTTGAATATAACTGAGAGGAGGGCATGACTTGAAAAAATGTCATGGCCATAGTGTCGTCTTGCGGGACTTGAAAAATTCTCTTGAAAAAAGTCTTATCTCGTCCCAGGATTTTTTTTATATAATAGAGAGATCATTCGTTGGTCACTTTCATTATTTATTTATTATTGACTTGGGATCAGGGCTTGGAGTGGGTTTGTACTCTACGGTATGGAGTAATGGCACTTCTCCATTTTTTATACAAGCAGTGTTTTTGAGCAGCTCACATCACGCACCCTCATGCTCTGTAATCCTGTGCTTCAAACTCTAAGAGTGAACTGCTGTTTATTTAAAAAAATTGATCTTAAATGGAGAATATACTGGTACACATCGATATCCAATTCAAGCGCTGCTCTGAATCTGTATGTTGAGATTCACATTTGGAAGGTAATTATGATTTGGCTTAGCTGAGTTTGAACCGTGTCCAAGCTGAACTTTTATATTTTTTAGCCTGGTTGTTACTTTATAATAATATAACGCTTTCTATCCAGTTCATGTTCACGGAAGGCCAGAAGTAACATTAAATGTAAGGTAGGAATCAACCCTGGATGGGGTGCCAGTCTATTCCTAAATTCATCCAAACTCTCACGAGGCAAATTTTAAATCATCATTTAACTGAACACGCATGTCTTTGGGGATGTAGGAATGTAGTGAGAAGTCAAGCAAAATGACCCCTTTTATTGTCTAACTAAAAAGATTACAATATGCAAGCTTTCGAGGCAACTCAGGCCCCTTCTTCATAAACTGGAGTTCCCTGTGTTTATATACACACTAGGACAGATATAACACTAGAAAACCTTTAAGTGAGACATCTTAAATGTAAAAAATTAATAGACCTCTTCAGGCTAAGATTTATTTAGCAAGAGAGGAGAACAAAGTATGGTCAAGATCTTTGGATAAGATGACTGTCCAACAAAGTCTTTGGAAGTTTCTGATGAGTTTTTCCATATAATGCGGGTCTGTAGACAAGTTGTCTGGGTCAGTGATGCAAACAATCCTCATACCTGGCCATTAGACTCATGTCTCTATTCAAACCATGTTGTAATGTGTTAAATTTTAGCACGAGTTTAACTTCCAATTCTTTTCTCTCTTGCTGTATTCTGAAGTTGCCCATAAGCCCTGTGACTTTAAAGCCCCTCTCACAGTGTCCATGGCTGTTGAAGTGGGCTGCTACAGGAACATCTGTGTTGCCATGCTTGATGTGGCATCTGTGTAAATTCATTCTCTGGTGGAGTGTGTGTCCAGTTTCTCCCACATAGAGTGCAGTGTCAGAACATTTCATGCAGAGAATTAGGTGGACCACATTAGATGATCTGCAGGAAAATGATCCCCTTATGCGATGTTCTAATTGGCACTGTGGTATAACTATATGGTCTGTATTAGGAATACAGCAAAAAATAGAAGAAGGGAAGATGTGTGAACTTCACTCCCAGTGTAACTTATCAAAGGATTCAGGATTGAACTGTTCAGCAGGACTTTTCACACTGCCACCATGTTTAAAGCAAAATTATATTACATCAATATGAACATTGCAGTAGGGAAAGGTAAAGGGGAAAAAATGTGTTTTAAAGCAAATTGTGCAAAAACATCAATCATTAGGATAGAGGGATCCCAGTAATAATGCAGATTACTGCAGTGTAATACCCACATCACATTTACACCGAAGTTCATTTCACTTTTGTTTGTAATTTCAGGTGAGACCCTTGCCCTAAAAAGGAGTACTTCTGCAGATGAAGGTCCAAATTGGCCACAGATTGGTGTGAGTGCATAATCACTGGGCAGATGAAGGGCTTTCCGATTTAAGATGTTAAAGTTAGATTAGATTAGATCCATCCATCCATCCATCCATCCATCCATCCATCCATCCATCCATCCATCCATCCATCCATCCATCCATCCATCCATTATCCAACCCACTATATCCTAACTACAGGGTCATGGGGGTCTGCTGGAGCCAATCCCAGTCAACACAGGGTGCAAGGCAGGAAACAACCCTGGGGCAGGGTGCAAGCACACTGCAGGATTAGATTAGATGAACGTTATTAATTCCAAGGGGAGATTCAGATGCATCCTGCAGCAGAAACATAAATAACAGACTCACTGGACAAATAATACAGCCAATCAATCAATATGTAAATAAATAAATACAAACAAGTAAATTGGGTGGAAGCTTTCACTTGAATGATAGCAGTGGGCAGAAAAGACCCCCAGAGATGCTTCTTAGCACACGGTGGTGGAATGAGCCTATGGCTCCAAAAGAGCACCTCCCCAAGGAGATTTTTAATGATGGCATCCAATTTTGCCAACATCTTCATTTCCACAACAGCTTCCAGTGTGTCCAGGGTTTACATCATGAAAACTGCAGTTTATAGGGTCCTTATTGTTACGTGATCAGACTACAGTGAAACACTTATTGTGTGTGCTAATCAACATGCAACTGTAGCCCTGTGCTTCAGATGGTACCGCAATATAGTGATGCTGAGCAAAGAGTTACTGTAAAGCAGCTTCTATTTAAAAATAGAAAGACGCACACTTTGTGAGCCACCAATCACTGATGTGGATGAAACTCTCAGAAACCTCTCTTTACTGTCAGCTGACTTCAACACACTCAGAAGGAGCTGCACCAGTGCCGAAGAGCCTCAAATGGCCCACAGCTCACCAAACACAAAGACACGTAACAAACAACATGCGGGAGATTGTCTTGTCAGTACTGATTCGTAAGTCCCGTGTCTCTCAAAGTTATACAACATGGAGCAGTCGCTCAGCAGGGTTTCTGTGTACTGCTAACTTCTTTTCTTTTATGTCTTGCAGTTGGAGAGATTCTGCAGGTGTCACTAGGTAGGTCCTGTTTCTACTTTTAGCATGTTTTGGATTTTGAAGAAGCAGTGAGAACTAAAATGAGGAAGAATGATACTAAAAACCAGCATTTACACTGAAGTGTATGTTGAGTATAGTGTGAAACTGCGTTCATCCACTGAAGGAACTCACCAAGACAGCATTCACACTGCAGTCATACAGCATATGAATTATAATGACCATGCAAGAACACTGCGATTATTGAAACCTAAAATAAAGTGGAACAAGGACATTATTTTGATTTCCATAAATGATGAGCAATGCTACTTTCAGATCCTTTATTTCTTTTTAAGTTAATGCAAATAAACGGAGCTATTTTTAGTTCCCGTTTTTAAAACTCTTTATAAATCTACCAATATTAACAATTTGCCCAACAGTGTACTGCTAACAGCAGGTTTCACCTTTTATAGAAAGAGGACAAAAGTAAGGAAAAAAGAAAATTGAAGTAAATGTAAGTATAGATGCAATAATTAATGAAAGAAAAAAAGTTTTATTACTCCCACTTGGACAGATAGCGTTTTGGAAACGAATGCCTTGAAGCATCTATTTATTTATTATATAATTCCTTCCATATTTTTCAAATCAGCCAATTTTGTGATTGTTCTAACTAAACATAAATTAATTAATATCTATCTATCTATCTATCTATCTATCTATCTATCTATCTATCTATCTATCTATCTATCTATCTATCTATCTATCTATCCTGCCTACTACACTAACATTAATATCTATCTATCTATCTATCTATCTATCTATCTATCTATCTATCTATCTATCTATCTATCTATCTATCTATCTATCTATCTATCTATCTATCTATCTATCTATCTATCTATCTATCTACTATACTAAAAAAAATATCTAGGCCAGAATGCCCTGCTCCTGTCTCATGTTGTCGTGTTCAAATGTTCACATCACCCATCCATTGCTGCCTGGGTGAAATTCGGTTTACCACAACCCTAATGAAGACAGATAATGTAAAGGAAGTCAGTGGATGGAATTGTAATGTGCTCTTTATTTTGCTGATGTTAATTATTAGCACCGTGGTGGTCTGGCACTCAGTCTAGGATGGTTTCCTGCCTTGAGTCTGATGACACCAAAGTATGTGTTTACCCACTGCAATCCTGAAATGTATTACTTAGGTTTGAGAATGCAAGTATGAAGACAATCATTTTCACATCTTCAATTATGGCCAAGCTTCAATAAGATCCTTGAATTTTTCCCCCTTTTATTTTGAACAATTATTAATGACATAATGACAAAGCAGAACAGAAGGAACCCTAAATAATTGTCGGACACAAAAATACACATAAGATGTTTTTCACTGCAGGAACTTTGTTTTCAGGAACGACTGTATGATGTAGGCCCTGGGCCACTTGTGTTTCCTGGACACTTTCTAGTGTTGTGTTCCCACTGCACAGAAGGAACTGCAACTTTTATCCAAAATATGTGATGTTCAAAAATAAAAGTAATGACATATGAAGTGAGGTGTGTTCAGGAGTTCAAGGGGACCAATGTGCCTTATTACTTCGAAAGAATCGCAAGTTCATGGGGAAGATTATTGTTTTGATGCGGTGCATTACGTGGTGCACCATGAGAGGCGGCCATGAACAGTGATGTGGTGCGAAGTGCGGCACTCCATCTTCACCGATAACTCTCCTTGACAGGCTTGTAAGATGATGTCAGTGCTTGTATTCACCCAATCAGCACAGTTCATTGCCCAAGCCCCACCCACAATAGTTCCTGGCTGGAAAAAGTACCAGGATCTACAACTGTCCTGTGGAGTGAATGCTACTGTGTTTCTATAAAGTCTATAAAGTCCCTGCTCCTGCAGTGGGAAAGCGTCCATTGACAGTTAGTCCGGTGACCCGCTTAAGGCCCACGTTTTTCTGTCTTTTAATATGAAGTTAATAATAATCATAAAAAGAACAAAACATTTTTTATAAAGTGCTTATCTGTGTTTGAAGTGGTTGGGAAATACACAAAAAAAGAAAAATGAAAGCATTAGGAGGACAAGGACCATCTCTATATATATAAAATCCAACATCTGTCTGTCTTTTCACGAGAGAACTACTTAACGGATTTAGATCAGGTTTTGTTCTGGAATTTGCTTCAACATTCCGGTATCATAATTCGCTTGCGGTACCGATTTATTTACGTGAATCTGAGAGACATGCAGCGGGCCGAGGGCAGGGGGAAGCGTGACATCAGGAGTGGGGAGTCGGTCTACATCTGCTTTTTGGAGTGTAACTTGCCTCCGCTTAGCTAGAGATACCTTTTTGATTATTGATTTTTAAAGTTTGTCTTGTTTCACTACTACGCAGGTGGAACCGCGGGGGATGACTAGTCAAAAATAAATTCTAAAGTCCAATATTGATTCTAATATTAGAAATAAAGAAATGTACAATAATGAGATGTCATGACAAAAGTTTATTTCCGTACAGCTTTTCTAATTTAAAGAAAATTTACTACAATATGTAATAATTGTTTTCTCTCCCTTATTCTTAACACAACCATCTAAAACTTTACCAGCTTGATGGACTGAATGGTTCCTTCTCATTTGTCTTAAATTGTACAAAATACATTAAGTAAAGCCAAGCCAGGCCTGATCTGATGCAAGTATTCTTTTACAAGTAAAGGCCTGCCCTTCATACACATGATAGCATCTGTACACTCACAAATAGAAATGTCAGCTCAAAAGAAATGTGTGAAGTCGAGCTGATTTTCTATTTTGGACTACTTGGTGACCACCTTCTTAAATATATGAGCTGCAACTACAGCAGCCACTACACAATGCACTTTCAGTTCTCAGATATTCTCTCCATGGCTTCTAAACTTTTCATTTTGGTTATGGCACAGTCATTAGTTATCTTAAACCAATCTTTACATTCTTGCAGAGCTCATCCACCCGGGAAAAATCACAGCCAACAAAGAAGTGGTCCAAGAAGGCGAGACAGTCACCCTGAAATGTCTGCTCGCTGCTGATCACCGCAGACAACGAGAGCAGTACAGGGTCTACCTGTTGCAGAACGGGAGGCGGGTCCAGCAGGACATGGGCTCTAGCCATCTGGGCGGTGCCAATTTCAAGATAGAACAAGTCACCTTGGAGAAGGCTGGACGTTATGAATGTGTCTACAGCCAGGAGAGCATGGAGCTGCTGCAAGGGGCAGCTGGGAGCAATTCAGTGAACCTCGAGGTGAAAGGTGAGGTGGAGGACTTTTTATGCTTGTGAGTAGAGAGTCAACACCAAACTTGGTAGAGTTTGGGTGTGTGGGAGGGCAGCGTGGAGGTGCTGCTGTCTCAAAGTAAGGAGACCAGGGTTCACATCCCAGGTCCTGCCTGCATGGAGTCTGCATGTTCTCCTCGTGTCTGCGTGAATTTCCTCTGGGTACTCTCTGTAGTTTCCTCCCACAATCCAAAGACACACAGATTAAGTGAACTGATTGACGCTAAATTGGATAATGTGTGTGTGTTCTGTGATGGACTGGCACCATGTCCAAGGATTGATCCTGCCTTGTGTCCTATGCTGGCTGGGATAGGCTCCAGTCCTCCCACAACCCTATTCTGGACTAAGCGGGTTAGACAACGGCATGACACGGGTTGTGAGGGTCTCATTCATGCCTTGCGTAAATTGTATCCCGTTCCACACGACCTTCTAATGAGACCTTATGTTATGAAAGAGCTGTTTACATTTTTTTATCATTATTATTATTGTGGTGGGTTCAGGTTGTTCATTTAAAATGATTTCCTAGATAATAATATTGGGAGACAGATGGATTCTGGTTAGGGGCAATTTTTTCCACAAGTGTTGTGGTATTTTTTTTAACAGTTAAAATTGATGAAGCAGTGGTAGTGCTGCTGCCTTGCAGTGAGAGGTTCAGGGTTTGCATCCTGGGTCCTCCCTGTGTGGAGCTGGCATGTTGTCCCTTTGTCTGTGTGGGTCTCCTCTGGGTGCCCTGTTTCACGCCCACTGTAAAAAGTCATGCAGGTTAGGTGGATTGGTGAGACTAAATTGGCCCTAGTGTATGTGTGTGTGTGCTTGCCCTGTGCTGGACTGGCACCGTGTCCAGGGTTTGTTCCTGCCTTGTGCCCTATGCTAGCTGGGATAGACTCCAGCGCCCTCCCGCGACTCTCTGCTCAGGATGAAGTGGTTTAGAAAATGTCTCACAGGAAACAATAAATTCACCACCGGATTTAGGTATAAACTAAACAAACTCTAGCTTAGGGCCTTTCTAAAATATTTCATTACCGTTTCACATACTGTGAAAAAAATCCCTTCACAGGACCCTCATTAATTGATAAAAATACACTTTAATGCTGCATGCAAGTACTGAACTACCCACAAGTTTACTCAACGTTTGGTTCAAATCAATTTTGTATACGTGATAGTGAAACTGAGACCCTCATTAATTTCTCAATAGTGACAGTGCAATATGCCCAGCTCTCCAAGTGTGCCAGCGTGTTGGACTTGCAAATAACTACAAGTGCTGTCAATGCCTTCACACTGCAGGGCTGCATGCATTAATAAGCAAATGTCTTTGATTGGACCGAATAGCATGACCAATAGAATTTGTCCATTGTTAAGATATTTAGACTAATTTGCAATAGGAATTTTATGTAAGACTTTGCATAAGGGAAGAATGTGCTGCATTATTTTTCTAAACAGTGTATCTCTTGATGCTTATTTTTAAAGTTCTAATAGTACAACCCTTCCTCCCACCATACAGATCTGTTACACTTCTTCTTCTTGCGAAGTTCACTTGTTACGCATACAGTACTTATTTCCTGTTAACACTTAACAAATCGTGCTTCTTCTGCTTCATTTAACTTAGGGACTCACCATGGCCTAATCCAGCCCTGTGAAAAACTCAGATAATTTATCATAGCAGTGCAGTGGACATCAGCTCCTTGGAGATCTATAGATCGCACCTTGATGCTATAGAAACAACAAGCCATGTTGGACTGAGTAACCTGTTGTTGTCAAAACCATTTATGTACTCACCAGCGGTGCTACCCGCGTTTTCATTTTACCGACTGTCATTAATTTGTTTTCTTTTCAGAACTGCACAGTTTTCTCACCCTACAGGAAGAAAAACATAAAACACCTCAAGGCCTGGATGCCGTCTTTAAATGCATCATACCCCATGAGAAAAGAGAAATTATATTAACAAAGCCCAACGTCGGCTATTTTGAACTTTACCAGGATAAGGTGCTACTGTCCCGGCAGAAGATGCAGAGCATACCGGCCGTAAATTTCTACTTTAAATACATTACCCAAAGTTTTGTGGGCTCCTATGAATGTGTTTACAGAACTGACAGCAACTTCACTAGGAGGAGTCGGCCCATCTTCTTCTCTTATGCAGGTGAGCTTGTGATGACTCTTAACGGTTTAGGGGAGCTGTGGAAAACTACTAGCACAAAGACACTTTAATATTATGTAACTATCATTCCGTGCTCTTACACATTAATAGATCAATATTTTTTCACCATGTTATGCTGCTTAATGTTTTAGTGATTGGATAAGGCATATTACGTTGAAAAAATATTCACTTTTATACGTGTTTCACTTTGTGACTTTTCACATTAAACATAACAGTATAAGTCTCATGGTAGACTACCTGATTTCCCTTTAATCTTTTATTGTTGCTCTCTGTTTGCTTTGAGGTGCTTGTTTGTCTTTCTTTATTTTACAGTTCATTTTTATTACCTTAAAGTGAAGGTCAAGGTAAATTTCATAATCAAAAAATTGAAAATACATGTATTTTTTCATCAAATAATAAGAAAACTAAGGTGAGTATTCCTTTGATTTTTATTTACTTTTTAACTTTACCTGAGGCATACACGTTTCCAAATATAAAAGCCTTGTACTGCATCAAGAATTTATTACAATTCAAAAGACCTCTTCAAAACATCTGTCAGTTTATACCTTTTTCATTCCATATGGTAACTCTTTTCAATAAATGCTAATTACATTGAAAGATTCTACCCAATCACTCATATATATATATATATATATATATATATATATATATATATATATATATATATATATATATATATATATATATATATATATATATATATATATATATATATACATATATATATATATATATATATATAGTGGAACCTCGGTTTACGAGCATAATTCGTTCCGGAAACATGCTCACAGTCCAAAGCACTCATATATCAAAGTGAATTTCCCCATAAGAAATAATGGAAACTCAGATGATTCGTTCCACAACCCAAAACTATTCATATAAAAATGATTAATACAAAATATAAAGTAAAAATACATAAAACAAATTAACCTGCACTTTACCTTTGAAAAGAATCATGGCTGGTGTGAGTGAGTTTCTAAACTCTTGTGGGATTGCACCCAACGGGACGACATGCGGAAGAGCGTCCCAAAGCAATCGCAGTCTCCCAGCACTGTAGCAGTTCGCCGTAAAAGCGAATCCGAAAAGATCGCAGACATGCTATAAGCGCCTGCCGTCGATGGGTGATACAAAGAATAAGGAACATTATAAATGCGCAGAGCACAATACTACTTGGCCACGACCCTGCCCGACTGCTGTGTCTGTGTATAGGAGAATGGCAGATCCCGCTACAATAAATAACCGTGCTGTTGCTGTTTCAAGCTGAATAAAGCTGGTGGTGCAAGACGAGGACTCGCATGTCACAGCACACATGCGTGCGCACACACACACACAGTCACAATGCTCTAGTAAACAGTATACGCTTGTACGGATGTTGACTATATGAGTGAGGCACGCCAACTCAGATGGAGAATAGGAGATGATTGCCCACAATCCCGCAGCGAGAGAGAGAAGAACCATCAGCTCAGTTGTGATTACATGACGCTCAGCAGACAAAGCGTATACATACTATTGTATTGCAAGACGTCGCTCGTTCATCAAGTCAAAATTTATTAAAAATTTTAGCTCGTCTTGCAAAGCACTCGTAAATCAAGTTACTCACAAACCGAGGTTCCACTGTATATATATACACACAGTATATATATTGTGATAATTAAACAAGCCTTGATACAACAAAAAAGGTTTGTGGCAGCCTCCCGTATAATTGAAAGTGACTGCAGATGCAAAAGTTGAGGAAAAAGGTCTTTACAGACAAGAGTCCAAAACAGAACTGAAGAGGTTAGGAAACATGGCGGATATAGAATTGAACACCAGGAAGAGGAGGGATCTTGGGACTGGAACTGGAAATGAGGTCATCAGGCTGTGACTTTTTGGGATGTGAATATTACATCATTAGGAGGTGGGCTCTTCTGCTGGTCTGGAAGTGATGTCTTCTGGGGCAGAGCCGGAAGTGACATTGCACTGAGAGTAAGGCGGAGTTTCCCGCATTTGGTCTGCAGGGAGATAAGAGAAAGGATTAGTGTAGAATTACCTTCTTTTGACTCCTTTAGCTGCCTCCCATGCGCACTATATATACTGTATATACATATACTGTATATATATATATATATATATATATATATATATATATATATATATATATATATATATATATATATATATATATATGGCTGAAATAGTTTACTGTCAAATAAATGCAAAGAGTACACGACACGTGTTTCGCCCTCATTCTGGGCTCATCAGGTGTACACACTCCACTGCACTCCCTCTCGGTACGAATGCCGTGAATGTAATTACCCCGATCTACATGCTGTCAAATAAACGAACCACACGCCGTGGCGCAATGTTAGGGGCATCACCTCTGGTGCTGACGTCCAAGGTTCGATTCCCGAGAGGGAGTGCAGTGGAGTGTGTACACCTGATGAGCCCAGAATGAGGGCGAAAAACATGTGTCGTGTACTCTTTACATTATTTGACAGTAAACTATTTCAACCATTCTATGATCTGCTCCTCACAAACTGAGGGCACCGTGGCGGATGTTAGCAGATTGCTGGCCAACCACAAGCGTTACCTGGTAGGTAACCACCCATACAATCAGATTGTGACACAGACTATGAATGCCGTGAATATATATATATATATATATATATATATATACAGTATATATATATATATATATATATATATATATATATAGTATATATATATATATATATATATATATCTATATATATAAAAATGGAATGGGTGGGTCGTTGGGTGGGCCTTTTTTTCATTCCGTCGTTTTTTCGACGTTTTGAAAATGTAGAATGATTATTTGATTTTTTTGTTTTTATTTGATCGTGTCTATGTAGCCGCCGTCGTAATAAAGTATCGCTAAAATCGTCATTTTTCGTAATTTATTTTTGACGTATAACGTCGCCGTCGTCGAGGTCAGTGATACCACTGCAAAAAATGTGCTTACGGTTGAAAGACACGCCCTACTCACTGGACAGTTAAAAACACCAATCAAACTAACGATGACATCAAGTATTACCCAATCAAAAGTAGGAAAGGAGGCATCTTCATAAAATGCGTGTGGGATGATTTGCATGAGACGCTGCTTTAAAAAAAAAATGATAAAAAAAATACGGGATAAATCCCGTCCAGTATTGATTCAAAACGGGACGCGCAATTTCATTGTCAAACGCGGCACGATTCCGTATTTTAAAGGACGGGTGGCAACCCTACAGTGCCAGGTAACCACCCATACAATCACATTGTGATTCAGACTAGGAATGCAATGAATGTAATTACCCCGATCTACATACAAGGCGAAAGTCTTGCAACATTCAAAGATGATGGTTTGGGATAAGTACACCATACAACATAAAAGAGCTTATGAAGCCTTGAACCGATAAAAGCAACATCTCAGAGATCGTAAAAAAAAAATAGGAGCTAATGTCGTTTTACTCGCTGTAGATTTTAGTCAAACATTACCAGTTATTTCACGAGGGAGACCAGCACATCAACTCAACGCGTGTTTAAAATCCATGCTTCTCCCACGCTCGGTTATATGTCGCGTGTTCTCGGGTAGGTGCACCAAAAAATGTATACATTTAACCATGTAATGGGCAAACAAAAAATGAGGTATACCCGAAGGCACAGCAGTAGTACTTAATGTAACTTTACTTCTTAAATGTTAATGTTTTACTGTTTAATAATTTATACGCTTCTTATATGTTGTTCAAATTCTTTTATCAAAATACCACTGACAGCGCAATGCACGATAACATCGAGTGAATACACCATACGCATCCGCCCACGGCTGCCCTGCTGTGCGCAGATAGGACTTGATTGTACAATAAAATAAAATAAAGATAAAAAGACTAAAACAATCATCACCCATAAAGCGGATAGTAGACGTGACGTACTATATGTGTACCACATTTCAAGTGTATAGGTGCAACGGTTTGCGAGCTACAGGTCATTTAAAATCCTGGACAGACACACAAATTGCCATGGTAGCAAATTACAGAAGATTTTACTGTTTAATAATTTATATTTATATGAAATGTGCTTCTTATATATTACTTCATATTCTCATATGATAATGATGTTAATGTTTATATTGATTTCTGTGTTATTAAAACTGCATGTATGTGTGTATATGTATATATATATATATACGAGCTGTATATACCCGGCGTTGCCCAGGGCAGAAGTAACCTAATCGGTCAAACACTTACATATATACCAAAGTAAACCTAATCGGTTAAACAGCTTCATATATACAGAAGCGAACCTAATTGGTCAAACAGTTATGAATGTGCAGAATGATTTTACAAACATTATGCGTGTTAACAATCATTAAAAAGAAAAGATTGAGGAACTGTTCTTCTATATGTGATGAAGCCACTAATAAGACAGATTTTTTTCAGGACCCAGCTGTTTCATAACTAAACTACTGCCACCCCAAAGTAATGCCTAATACTGGTTTTTGGGGTAGCTGTGGAATAAAAAGGGTGTTTTTTAGTCAGTAACAATCTGACAGTACCCTTCAGTACGGGCTGAAGGGTGCCTATGTAAGGTTTTACATCCTTCCCGTATGGAAAAAAAAACATACTAAACTTTTTTTTCATCATTACAGATAATCTCAGTCAAATCGAAGTACGCATTCTCAATTTATTTTTATCTAATTTTTACTTTTTCACAAAGCCATCCCATGGCCAATTTGTATGAATAAACTTTTGCTAGAGAGTTACCAAAAGTTTATTCATGCACATATTTTAATACGGATAATCTATCTCTAATCAAGGTTCTCATTTTCATTCTAATTTAAAATAATAATAGATACTCATTTTTTTCTTCTGTTTTAGAAAAACCAATCTATGCCACCTACGTCTTCGTCAAGTCAGCTTCATCCAGCTTCATCACATATAGAAGAAGAGTTCCTCAATCTTTTCTTTTTAATGATTGTTAACACGCATAATCTTTGTAAAATTATTCTGCACATGCATAACTGTTTGACCAATTAGGTTCGCTTCTGTATATATGAAGCTGTTTCATCGATTAGGTTTGCTTTTGTATTTATGTAACTGTTTGACCAATTAGGTTTGCTTATGTATATAGATTAGCTGTTTGTCCGATTAGGTTCGCTTCTGTATATATGAAGCTGTTTAACCGATTAGGTTTACTTTGGTATATATATAAGTGTTTGACCGATTAGGTTACTTCTGCCCCGGGCAACGCCGGGTATATACAGCTCGTATATATATATATAAAAATAAAAGCCAAATACCACTGACTTACTCATCACAACATCTCCCGAACCATGAGGAATTGGAACTTGAAATTTGGAATGTAGGTTACCCTTGGCCCATAGGTGCTCGCTAAAAAGCGGTTTTAAAAATTTCGTTGGCCAAGCGTGAAATTTCTTTTAGTTTTTTAGACCCGTTTGTATGTCTGTCCGCCTTTCACAAGAGAACTACTTAACGGATTTAGATCGGGTTTTTTTCTATAATTTGCTTGAACATTCCGTTGATTTTGTGACTTTCTCATCGCACTAAGTATCATAGTTCACTTGCGGTACCGATTTATTAGCATGAATCCGAGAGAGACTCTTTGGCTCAAGTTCAAAAAGGCCACTTTTTAAATAAATAATCGCCGCCCTCATGGCTTAGAGAGGGGGTGTGGTAGTGTGGCCGAAACAGTTCCCATGTGATTCGTGATGCAGACGGTCCTCGCTTAAATGCACAGGTGAGGAGTCGTCCGCATCCGTAATTGTTTCTGGGAACTGCTGATTGCCACTCCTGATCCACGTCCCTAGATCATATAATAGAAGAGCAAGACGGATGAGAGAAGGGGAAAGAAAAAAAAAGAATGGGAGGTTAATGGAGAAGAAGGAAGCAGGATGGAGAAAGCCGGTGAGAGAGTGCAGACTCGCGCTGTTAGCAAGCAGCTGGGAGAGGTGAGCCCGAGTGGGGTGTTTGGCCAGCACCCGAGGGCCGACGGTAGTGGTTGCTCCTGCTGAGCGCTTGTTTGGAGCAGGAGTGACTGAGAGAAGGTTGGCTCGCCGCAGTGAAGGCATCAGGAGTCAGAAACTTGGGAAGTGGAAGCCCCAGTGGAGCGTCCTGGTCGCTGGGGAACCCACGTCTTGGTCTGGGTGAGCAGAACCGGAGCCAGGGATTGGAAAGGCCACCAGACCAGTGAAGTAAAGAAGGTCACCTGCATGTAGGCTGACTACCCTGTCGCATAGCCTGGATGGGAGAAACAGGGGAGTCACCAGTAAAAGAAGGAACTGGAATTTGTTTTAAAAGACTACTTCCAGCCATTGTTTTAACCTCGTTGGTTTTAAAAGGATTTTTTCTAGTGTGTTTTTATCCTCCACACTTCACTGGTTTTTATGGATTATTTATTTATTAACTTTGATGCACTGCACTATTTAATCTGGACACTTTGTTTTGGTTTGTTGATTTTAAATAAAAGTACTTTTGCACTTTTTGCACCATCCCCTTGCTTCATTGTTGTGCCTCACTGTCCAGCTCATCGGTGACATTACCGACGGTGTCGGGTTCAGAGCTCCCAGAAGCAAGATCGTCACAGGCCCTCCAAACTCACGTGTCTGCCTCAGGGCGTAACCTTAACTCCGCTTAGTCAGCGAACGAGAGAACTACTTAACGGATTTCAGATCTTTTTTTTTTCTATAATTTGCTTGAACATTGATTTTGCGACTTCTCTCATTGCTGTAAGTATCATAGTTTGCTTGCAGGAGCGATATATTTGTGCTAATCAGAGGCAGAGACTGTGGGCTGAGGGGAGGGAGAAGAGTGACGTCGCGGATAGGAAGCTGGGCAGGCTCTCCTCACTGTCCTGTTTCATTAATACGCGGGCAAAGCCATGGAGGATGGCTAGTATATATAAATATATATGTTGTGGCCAGGTGCAGGAATGACAGACCGGCAAGTAATGATTTGGGCCACCAAAAGTGAAGTTTTGCCCTTCATGGCGTTAAGCTGCCCTGGTTTTGGGCTAAGAAATAAGAACAAAAATTAGAGCAAAGTTCTCTCTGGCAGTCAGTTACGGGAGGCTGTCTAGCGGCAACTGGGAAATGACACCTCTTTCTGGGAGTCCAGTGGTACCTGAAGGAGCAGAGTCAGGTGCCCTCTCTGGGTTGTTTCACGGTACTGCAGGGAGAGTAAGAGAAGATAGCATAAGGGTTTTAGTGCCCCCTCTTGGTTTTGCGGTTCATTACATACCTAGACAGAGCAGAGATAACAAGCAGAGATAGTAAAGAGTGTTGAGCCATCAGTGGGCAAACCGTGTATAACTGGCTTTAGGAAAGAAAACAAAACACAATTAATAGCATTAACAAAGACATCTTTTCAGACTGGAGTCTGGGTCTGACTGCTCAAAAATATTGACTTCCGGCAGGAAGAGGCGGGTCCAGGCCGACCGACACCAGAAGAGATGTCAGTGGTAGAAAAGCTGTCAGTCTTCTGGCTTGCAGAGGGAGGAAAAGAGAAGGCATTGTAGCACAACGCCAACCCCTGGAGCGGTGGAGAATTACTAACATCAGAGCACTTAAACTGTCCCTTATGCGCACACACACACACACACACACACATGCACACACACACACACACACACACACACACACACACACACACACACACATGCACACGCACACACACACGACACTATATATTGTGAAAGTAGCATGGAATAAAACATTTTGTTAAGCTGATAACGTAACAGTCTGCATTTTCCTATAGTCTGTAGGGAATGAAGGTGAGGGGGATAAAAACACACACACTCTAAAGTTTTCAAAGGAGAGGGCTGGGTTGAAATATTGAATGTTTTTCATCATTTATTAAATATAACCTAAAACTGTGTTTTGCAATTCAGAAGCAGAGAAGGTAACAGAAAGCAGCACCTCAAGAGAAACAAGCGCAGGTAAGATGCACTTTACATTACCATTTAATCAATCCATAAGGAGAAGTACTTGAGCAGTCAAGTAGCTAATCAATGGATTAAACTACTACGCTAATAAACACATTAACCTGTCACTTTATTTTAGAAACTGTAATGGTGCACTGCACGTTACACTTGACTTGCGCATTCCTAGGTTTCAGACTCTTTCTCTGTACGTTTACCATTCGTTTGCTCAGAGGTTGATGCGCTTGCACTCGACATCTTTTCGAGTTAAAACTGATTATGTCAGTGTTTGTGTTGCAATTACTTAATACATTTTCCTTAATTTTTCACTTAAGCTGGCAGTGTTGATTACTTTATTGCTTGAGAAATGGACATGCATAAAAAGATCAAGGAGTTTGTGAAAAGATATCCCTCATATTGTAAGCCAGCCTATCAAGTGTGTATAATATCACGTCCCCGAAGCCACATGTGGAATTTTTTAGGGGAAGTGATGGTGAAAGTGGTAAGGAATTAGAACAACGCCCTTATGCATGTGCCGCAATGTGGTCCTCATAAGTTTTTATAATGAAAAGCCCCTTGATGACAATCAGTATCATAACTGGTAACTATCACGGTAGCAGTTCTCTGTAAAAATAAATAAATGAAGATTCTAGATTTATCTGTTGTCTCTCCAGTTAGCTAACTGGAGGAGTATTAACTGAATTTGGGTAAAACATTCTACAATTAAGCAAATTAACAGCAACAAAGGGACAGAACTGGATAGTTTTTGAAGAGTATAACATTTTACTCTAAGTGGGTAAGACCAACACAATTCCTATAAATAAAATGCAGTCAACAGTGGTGACAGCTAGGTTTGTATGACATGAGGCTGGTGGCAGGGAGATGAAGCGTGGTGCTCTACTTTTACATGCAGAACACAGAATAACTAATTATTAGAAACATGCAGACTTGCCAAACTGGGGGGCTGTACAGTTAAAAACAATCAGAATTAATAATAGCACCCTGAAGAAGAATTCAGTCTCCATCCCACAAATACAAAGAGAGTGGAAGCTGGCTGGCACTTTGCGTATCAGAAAACCCACCATTTTCCCACTGAGAAGACATATTTGGGGTCTGCTTCAATAATCTGCGTAATTATTGGGTGATTTTTTCAGAGATAACATCATAAAAGCATACTCCAAAAGATTCACCATAACATCAGTATTCATTTAAGACCAAACACTCTTAAAAACAAAAGTGCCAGAGTGGTTCCTCAAAGTGATACCATAGGGGAACCATTTTTGTTTCCCAAAAGAAACATCCACATGAAGGTTCCAGAAGGAACTTCTGTTTTATTAGATTTGTAACAAGTTCCTCAAATACTGAGGAATAGATGAGAACAGATTTGTGCAATACCACAAGGCAGATCTCTTGCTGTCTACAGTAACACAAGCTAAGCTCAGGTCTTCTTGATTCATCACCATCCTATAAGCAGCCTGCTATACCCTCTTAAAAATGAAGGTGCCAGAGCAGTTCTTCAGAGCGATGCTATAGGGCAACCACTTTTGGCTCCCTAAAGTCTCTTCTACATGAAGGTTTCAGAAATCTTCTTCTTCTTTCGGCTGCTCCCGTTAGGGGTCGCCACAGCGGATCATCTTCTTCCACATCTTTCTGTGCTCTGCATCTTCTTCTGTTACACCCATCATCTGCATGTCCTCTCTCACCACATCCAAAAACCTTCACTTCACTCTATCCTTAGCACCCTTCTCCCAATATACCCAGCATCTCTCCTCTGCACATGTCCAAACCAATGCAATCTCGCCTCTTTGACTTTGTCTCCCAACCATCCCACCTGAGCTGACCCTCTAATATCCTCATTTATAATCCTATCCATCCTCATCACACCCAATGCAAATCTTAGTATCTTTAACTCTGCCATCTCCAGCTCTGTCTCCTGCTTTCTGGTCAGTGCCACCGTCTCCAACCCATATAACATAGCTGGTCTCACTACCATCCTGTAGACCTTCCCTTTCACTCTTGCTGATATCTGTCTGTCACAAATCACTCCTGACACTCTTCTCCATCCATTCCGTCCTTCCTGCACTCTCTTCTTCACTTCTCTTCCACACTCCCCATTACTCTGTACTGTTGATCCCAAGTATTTAAACTCATCCACCTTCGCCAACTCTACTACCTGCATCCTCACCATTCCACTGACCTCCCTCTCATTCACACACATGTATTCTGTCCTGTTCCTACTGACCTTCATTCTTCTCCTTTCTAGAGCATATCTCCACCTCTCCAGGGTCTCCTAACCTTTATTAATTTAGATGTGTAACATGCTCCATACAGTAAATAGCCATGAAGAGATGCTAACAGATTTATGAATCACCAATGGGTTTCTGATTTTAAAAGGAATCTCGCTGTATACAATAATAAAAGCTAAATTCAGGTTTTCTTGATCTGTTAGTGTCCTGCTAGGTAATCTACCAAACATTAAACATTTCAGTTTTTTCCACATACTATTAGGAAGGATACTATTAGGATTTATTAGGAAGTTTTTCAAAGCACATATGCAGAGAACCCTTCCCAGAATAAAATGGTGCTTGGTCAAGCAATAGTTCTATGTGGAACCACTCAACCCAGTAAAGAACCATAATGTGCCATTAAAGAACCAGCAAGTTTAAGAGTGGACATTAAAGATTTCTGTTTTTCCAGATATTAGGAACCTTTTCAAAGCTAAAAAAACATATGCATATGCAAAGAACCTTTCTGAGAATGAAAAGGCTATTATCAGAGCGATTAGAGATCCACCATTTTTAAGAGTGTATGACAATATTGCACAGACAATAGAAATTCTTAAATTAATTCCAATGATATATGAAGACTTAAAACTGGATGAATGTCTATTTAATTGAGTAGTGGAAGACTTGGAACAGCTGAGAAAACGTCTTGGACTTAAACAGTTCTTGTAAGATAAGAGGAACTCTTTCTTCCCTGGAGCTCTTTATTGCTGAATCAGACATAATTGCCGTATACCATATGCTCCAATTTCCTACAATGCAATGGAAACAAAATAATAAATAAATAAATCATACATGGCATACAACATATCACATACAGTATATTATTTGTTTTGTTACAATCTGTTGTTGTGATTGACAGGTGACACATTTTGTTGGATTATAATAACTTTATTGGACAATTAGTCACAATATTTTTAAGCATATAAACAGTTGATTCAATATGTAATTTTTTTTAATTTCACATTTTTAGGATATGCAACGTTCTTTCCCTACCTAGATTAACTACACAGATGTCCGGTATAAGATGCCAAATTTACACGTTTGAACACCTTTTTGATATGTAATACAAAGCCTTAAAGAAAATACCCCATATGTATATATACATACTTCTTCTTCTTCTTGTTTCAGCTACTCCTGTTGTGATTTGCACCTGTGACATATAATTCTCAGTTTTGTTACAGATCTGCCAAAACCAAGGTAAAGCTCTTTAAACACATTATTTTATTGAATTTCAGATGCTCAAAATCTCCTCAACATTCATTTCCACAAACTCACTTCAGTTTATGGGACAGATTTAGCCATTACGTGTGTGAACAGCCATAACCAATCCAGAATCGTGCCTCACCTTCCCAGCAGTACCTTTGAGCTTTACAGGAACGGAGAACTGGTTTCTTCACAGGCTACTGGAAACTCCTCAACCGGCACCTTCTACTTGAAAAACATCAACCAAAGCCACAGTGGAAATTATCAATGTGCTTACAGAGAAACACCAGGTCTGAGCCAATGGAGTCCCTCAATTTATTTTGCAATCACAGGTGAGCAAACCGGCTTTATTATTTTAAAGCTGCAGTGTGAATATCAAAAGCAAAGCGCATTTGGCATACAGTGCATGTGAAACTCATGACTGCTCATGGAGTCAATGCCTCTTAATGCAGAATTCAAATCTAGGATGCTGAATATATATATATATATATATATATATATATATATATATATATATATATATATATATATATATATATATATATATATATATATATATATATATATATATACACATAAACTGTATATACACTATATATACTAGCCACGGTACCTATTGAAAACAGACTAATAGAGTAATTTAAAAATATTAGCCCTCTCTTACCCAATATGTACTTTCAGTGCCTTTTGCCTGTATCTGTGCGTGTGAACGTCTCTTAACCGACACTTCTTCTCTCAGATGTTTCCCTGTAAAGCCTGTCTGGTTTTATATTTTGTCTTTGAAGATGACTCTTTCAGTACGCGCCTTTACTCCTCCTAGTGTGTGTCTCACATTGCATCATCAAAGCTAAACTGACCAATCATACTAAGCAGTCAGATCAGTATAAGGGACTGGACACACTGACTTTAGTGTTTTATTATATACTAGCCAACCCCTGCCACATAATTATGTATTGATGGGTGAACACTTCCTGAAAGACACAGTTGTCTAAATGGGGTGGGTTTGAGGATACGACTGTAGGTGAATGAAAAGATGGAACTCTGGAGAGGGCAACATACAATTGTTCGTGACTGACAATTGGATGACCGCCATCGCATGCTCATTCTGCAATTCACATCCGCGACAAACAAACTGTTTTACACGCTGCATACAGCGATTCACATCCGCGACAAACATGCTTCTTCTTAGATGGTCCTGCCGTGTCCACCCTCGTTCTCGAAGCATACACACCGCCTGGTCATGTGCCCGCTCACAAGAGCAACTCACGGAGACCCGCCCACCAACTCTAAGACCATGGCGTGTAAAACAGTTTGCGATGGTGGACGCGGTCGTGCGTCGTAACCGAAAAGAATAATGAAAAGTCAACATGGCTCAGAGGTGCATGTGGAGTGTAGCAGAGACGAATGCGAATGATGCCCTGTTTTGTGAGTTGCTGCGTCCGAGTTGGTGGGTATGGCTCTGCGAGTTGTCATCATATCCAATGGTCTTAGAGTTGGTGGGCGTGGCTCCATCCTGCATGCTCCATGGGTGTCTTGCTCGCTGATGGCTTAGTGAATTATATATATAGATACATTGTATATTGTGAGGGACGGCCCATGTTCCTACCCGGCCGAGACGTCCTTCGGATGGAAGAAAAGGTGGAGAGAGCATGCACAGGACATTATCTCCCCTTGAATCCCTGCATGGGTGCCCACAAAGCATGCGGATGTTGTAGGCCTTGTTGGGTCCCGTGTGGGCCGCCAGGGGGGGGCTGTGAGATATGGGAGTCCCTACTCTGTGGGGCTCCAACCTCACCTGGAAGTGCTTGAGACATGCAATGTCAACTCACTGGAACCACTGCTGGGTATTAAATAAAATCAACCAGCCAGAGTCAGGAGGGAGGTAGACAACAATTCCCAAGATTTCGCTGCAGGTGTACAAAAAGGAGCTCTACCTGAGGGATGCTGCCACCTGACATACTGGAGGACTATGTGGCCCCAAGAGACAGTCTTTCCCTGTCCTTCCAATATATCTTCCTGGCCAGGGAAGGTACCTGCAATCAACCTGGTAGGAATGCCAGTCCATCCAAATGCTTCCCTTATGGCCTCCCGCCCAGATCACACTCCCTTCTGGTCAGAATACCAGTCCATCCATCCTGGCTTCTACATTATGTGTATATATATATATATTTTAAATCTAATAACTGGTCACTTTCATCTTTAATTGTATGTGCTAACTTGGGTCTGAAGGATCTTCTTTTACACCTTCTTCTTCTTCTATTATTGTCTAGTGTGTATCATAAAGTGTTTTGCATTGTTGCTGTGGTTTTTTTTAAAGAAAGGACTGATTTTTAGCTCATTTCATAAAACATTTAGTGAGGTGCCTAGAATAAATTTCATTCTTTGCCACACAGGGCAGAAATTTCATTCAAGTTAAGTTTTTTTTTTGTTTTTAATTTTGTTTTCTATTCCCTTTTCTTTGCAGAGTCCTATCTTCTAGGAAATATAATCCGGCTGATCTTCACTGGTCTGGCACTCATTCTAATGCTTTGCTTCGTGGTTGAAGCTTTCATAAACGGACTCAAATAGTGTTGAAAAGAAAATACTGGGCCACCTCATTGCTAGATTTCTGTGTGATATCTGTAGACATTAAAGTAACCTGATTTGATAGCATATCATAGTTTCATTATTCATTGCAAAAGTTAACCAGTCAATATTGTTCTTTGCTCAGTCACTTACAGCAACCCTTTGGTGACAGGAACTTGAATTAAATGTCTTCAAGGGAGCGTTGACATGGACACATTGTTTGGATGTTAATCAGACCCACTCATCTTCAGAGAATTGTCCATCTCTGTCATGTCAGATGGTATTTATTTAGATCCTGCAAAAGCATCTTTTTAGAGCTGGTCTTTTGGCACCGCTGTTACCAAATCCTACATTTATTCCTTTTCAGATAGATAGATACAGTCATATGAAAAAGTTTGGGAAATCCTCTTAATTCTTTGGATTTTTGTTTCTCATTGGCTGAGCTTTCAAAGTAGCAACTTCCTTTTATTATCTGACATGCCTTATGGAAACAGTAGTATTTCAGCAGTGACATTAAGTTTATTGGATTAACAGAAAATATGCGATATGCATCATAACAAAATTAGACAGGTGCATAAATGTGGGCACCCCAGCAGAGATATGACATCAATACTTAGTTGAGCCTCCTTTTGCTAATCTAACAGCCTCTAGACGCTGTCCTCCTATGTAGCCTTTGATGAGTGTCTGGATTCTGGATGGAGGTATTTTTGACCATTCTTCCATACAAAATCTCTTCAGTTCAGTTCAATTTGATGGACAGCCTGCTTCAAATCATCCCATAGATTTTTGATGATATTCAAGTCAGGGGACTGTGATGGCCATTCCAGAACATTGTATTTCTTCCTCTGCATGAATGCCTTTGTAGATTTCCAACTGTGTTTTGGGTCATTGTCTTGTTGGAATATCCAACCCCTGCATAACTTCAACTTTGTGACTGATGCTTGAACATTATTCCTGAAGAATTTGTTGATACTGGGTTGAATTCATCCGACCCTCGACTTTAACAAGGGCCCCAGTCCCTGAACTAGCTACACAGCCCCACAGCATGATGGAACCTCCACCAAATTTGACAGTAGGTAGCAGGTGTTTGTCTTGGAATGCGGTGTTCTTCTTCCACCATGCAAAGCACTTTTTGTTTTGACCAAATAACTCCATTTTTGTTTCATCAGTCCAAAGCACTTTGTTCTACAATGAATCTGGCTTGTTTAAATGAGCATTGGCATACAACAAGCGACTCTGTTTGTGGCGTGAGTGCAGAAAGGGCTTCTTTCTCATCACCCGACCATACAGATATTCTTTGTGCAAATTGCACTGAATTGTAGAACGATATACAGATACACCATCTGCAGCAAGATGTTCTTGCAGGTCTTTGGAGGTGATCTGTGGGTTGTCTGTAACCATTCTCACAATCCTGCTCATATGCCGCTCTTGTATTTTTTTTGGCCTGCCAGACCTGCTGGGTTTAACAGCAACTGTGCCTGTGGCCTTCCATTTCCTGATTCCATTCCTTACAGTTGAAACTGACAGTTTAAACCTCTGAGATGGCTTTTTGTAGCCTTTCCCTAAACCAGGAGACTCAACAATCTTTGTTTTCCGATCTTTGGAGAGTTACTTTGAGGATCCCATGCTGTCACTCTTCAGAGGAGAGTCAAAGGGAAGGAAGCACAACTTGCAATTGACCACCTTAAATACCTTTATATCTCATGATTGGACACACCTGTCTATGAAGTTCTAGGCTTAACGAGCTCATCCAGCCAATTTGGTGTTGCAGGTAATCAGCACTGAGCAGTGACAGGCATTCAAATCAGCAAAATGACAAGGGGACCCACATTTTTGCACAGCCAGTTTTTCACATTTGATTTAATTTCATACAACTAAACACTGTTTCACTAAAAATCTTTGCTCAGGAAACACCGCAGTACTCAGATATTCCTAGGAAATGAAAGACATACCACTGTTATCTTTTTTATTGAAAGGAGAGTCAATTATTATGCAGGCTGAGAGGGGTTCGCAAACTTTTTCATATGACTGTACATAGAAACATAATATTGTAATGATCTTGCTGGGTATTCAGAGGGCCATGTGGCTGCACAGCTACTGAGCACTGTACTTTCAGAAGGAGCAGCACATTAAGCAAATGAAACATCTCGGAGAACTTGGGAGAGTGGAAAGGAGAGGAGTAGATCTTGGAGAAAAAATGGTGGAGTGGAGGTTGTTGGTGACGGAGTAGCAAGTAGTGCAGTGTGCTGGAACAGCATGGAATGAATGAATGAGTAGTGGAGAATGAGAGCCAAAGAGTGGCGTATTTTGGGGCTGTAACACTGAAACAGAAGATGCACAGTGTAGAGGAGATGAAAAAATCTGAGTGAAAAGTTAAAAAGTTAAGGCATTTATCATGGCTAGAATAGTGAGAGTGCAGTCAGAAGGCAATTAATAATGGCTAATCAGTGATTTAAACTTGGAATATGTAGTGGTGTTGTTCATCCCTGCCTAGTTGTGGGAGTTACAATACTTTGTCCCCACAGGGAAATGAAATCTTTGCAAAAGCTTAAGAATAATATTAATATTATAGCAAATCCCAATCTCTACTTTGTACCTTGGGATTTGGAGGACCATCTGTGATGGGTGCCCTGGCCAGTACAACAAGTCGTGAGAGAGAGAGAGTGGCAGTCTGGACACAGGCAGGAATTTATTGCTAAAGCAAAGAAAATCCGTTTACAGCGGCATTACTCTGTGCACCATGATCAATGGCACCTGAACACATTAAGAAAAGCGATGTACTGTAAATACGCTGGTGATCGAGCACACAGACCACATGTGGAGTTGGTCAAAAAAACATTTAACTTGAGTGGAAATGCAAATGAAGTTTCTATCCACATACAATGCCACCGTTTCTTGTTGTTATATTTACAGTACTTACTAGCACCTTGACTTTTTTTTTAAAGATGAATCTACCGTCAAATTTTTTATAGTGCAGGCAGGCAGTGGAAGCTCTGAGTCCTGTGCAGCTTTAAAAAGCGAATGCAGTGGCATGTGTGAAATCGCGCTAGCATTTCCTTCATGAGGTGTTTGCATCTTTTTCAGCTTGTTAAAACACTAAAGTTTATTTATGGCAGCGTAGAATTTCACCTCCTTTTCACCTTTACTTATTGGGTCATCATAAACAGCCTATTTTCAGTCCAACTATGGTTTAGGGGCGGCAGTGTGTTGTTCTGTGCACCAAATGCGTTGACCATTAGACGGGCATTTAAAGGTCAGGCTTACATATTAATTGCATATTAAAGACATTTTCGAGAAAATTGCAGGCCGTAAGTAAAGTGTTTTGAATATTGAGGACTCAGGCCGCATTAAAAAGATCCAAGGGTAGGATCTGGCACGCGGTCCTTGAGTTTGACAACCCTGCTTTAAATCTGAAGACAGGCTCATGTTTTTTAAGACTTCCTGAGCTTGGCAAGAAGAAAATTGAAAACGATAATTAAAATAGGATTTGCATTGTGTTGGAAATATGCAACCTCATCTAGGAAATAAGGAAGTTCTGAAAAACTGAAGAACGTGCCTTCCATTCATTTACTGAAACTATTTATTTCATTACAGGCTTGCAGCTGGACCATCTCTAGGTCAATGGGAACAAATCAGGAACCAACCAACCCTACATGGGGTGCCATTCCTTCGCAGTGCATTATTATTATTATTAACTCATAATAATCATAAATAATAATTCTTTACATTTATATAGCACTTTTCTCGCTGCTCAAAGCACTTTACATAGTGAGTGGGGAGACAATTCAACCACCACTAATGTGTAGCATCCACATGGATGATGAGACGGCAGCCATTTTTGTGTCAGTATGCTCACCACACATGCACTCTTAGGTGGTGAAGTGGTGAGAGAGGCAGCCAATTAGAGTCAGGAGATGATTAGGGGGCCAGAATGACTGGGCCATGGAGGGCAATTTAGCCAGGACACGAGGATACACCCAACTCGTTACTAACCACGCCCAGGGATCTTAAATTACCACAGAGATTGTCAGAATTTCAGTTTTAAGTCTCATCCAAAGGACGGTGCCATTTTTACAGCAGTGTCCCTGTCACTGCACTGGGGTCCATACATAGACCACAGGGTAAACATTCCCTGCTGGCCTCACCAACAATTTTTCCAGCAGCAACCCAAGCTTTTCCTGGTTGATTTCCCATCCAAGTACTGTCCAGGCCCAAACATGTTTAGTTAGCATCAGGAGGATGACCTGTTCTGAAGTGCATGTGGTATGGCTGTTGCACATCTCCACATGGTTTAGAGTCACTAATTAACAAACACGTCTTTAGGATGTATGAAGTAAAGACAAGAAAAACCCAGACAGACTCAGGTACAGTATGAAAAGCAACTGTTGTCTTGATACAGTCAACTGATGTATAGAGTCCAAGGTGATCCTGTCCAAGGGCTGCATCAGAAGTGGGCAGGAGGAGGAGTATAGGTACCTCATCAAGGACTTTGTTAAATGGTGCGACTCAAACCACCTACACCTGAACACCAGCAAAACCAAGGAGCTGGTGGTAGATTTTAGGAGGACCAGGCCCCTCATGGACTCCGTGATCATCAGAGGTGACTGTGTGCAGAGGGTGCAGACCTATAAATACCTGGGAGTGCAGCTGGATGATAAATTGGACTAGACTGCCAATACTGATGCTCTGTGTAAGAGAGGACAGAGCCGACTATACTTCCTTAGAAGACTGGCGTCCTTCAACATCTGCAATAAGATGCTGCAGATGTTCTATCAGACGGTTGTGGCGAGCGCCCTCTTCTACATGGTGGTGTGCTGGGGAGGCAGCATAAAGAAGAGGGACGCGTCACGCCTGGACAAACTGGTAAGGAAGGCAGGCTCTATTGCAGGCACGGAGCTGGACAGTTTGACATCCATGGCAGAGTGACGGGCGCTGAGCAGACTCCTGTCAATCATGGAGAATCCACTGCATCCACTGAACAGGATCATCTCCAGACAGAGGAGCAGCTTCAGCGACAGACTGCTGACAATTCCTGCTCCACTGACAGACTGAGGAGATCGTTCCTCCACCAAACCAAGCGACTCTTAAGTTCCACCCCGGTGGGGTAAACGTTAACATTATACAAAGTTATTGTCTGTCTGTATACCTGCATTGTTATCACTCTTTAATTTAATATTGTTTTTTATCAATCTGCTGCTGCTGGAGTATGCAAATTTCCCCTTGGGATTAATAAAGTATCTATCTATCTATCTATCTATCTATCTATCTATCTATCTATCTATCTATCTATCTATCTATCTATCTATCTATCTATCTATCTATCTATCTATCTATCTATCTATCTATCTATCTATCTATCTATCTATCTATCTATCTATCTTTATACTCCTTATTGTGTCGACCCCATCAAAATGTCTCCATTCCTAGCCTTTAGCCTTCATATGTTACACCACAGTTAATACCTATGGCCTCAGGCAACAAGATAGAGCAATAGATTAAACAAGAGAGAGTGACACTTTTAATTATTTATCTGTTGTTGTTGTTGTAATCTATTATGGATAATATGTGCAATATGTAAGGAAGCAGAATGCAGTGAGTGTTGGTTACAATCTAATGATGTATTAGGTGTGAAGTTTCAGATGGCACAATAACTTGTAGTTACATTTGATTCCTCCTTGTCAACTCATCCTCTGCACAAGTCCAGGCTGTTCATACAGAGTTGTCTTCTCTTCATGGAGGGAACACAGGAGAGGACAGAGAGAGACTGGTGGGTGAGCCTGGTCTTACACTTTTCCAACTTCGTTTGTTGTGTCTCTAGATCAATGGGAGCAGGCAGCTCCCTTGGTTCATCTAATCCTATTTCTATCACAATCTATTTCTAGTGACAAATAGAATGAGTCTACTTGTTCCTTTCCTGAGGTACAAACCATTCACTAGCTGGTTTGTTCAGTAGCCTTCCTTGCTGATATTTTCTCTTATTTAAAAGGAATGCACAAATGCAACTTCAAAGAAACTACTGGGCCATAAAAACTAACTCTTTGTGTCACAAATGGCCAGTAATAAAGTCTTAAATGTAGCATTCCTAAAGCTTAGAGGGAAGAAGATTAGAATGGCTTATTTCTAGGAAGCTGCTTCTTTCTTAAAGTCAAGATTAATTCTTATATGGCAATTTACAAACAATTATCAATATCCTAAATATGAATTTACAAAACTGCAGTCAATGTCCAGGCCTAACTTCATCTCGCAGTGAAATATGATATAAATATTAAATATTTCTAAATTATAAATATGAAATATAAAATAGCCTGTTGGAGGGTCTGATGTACGTTTCATTTAGGCAACAACTGGGCTGAGATTTGGGGCTAGGCCCATGGAAGTGTGACATAGCAGTCCTAATGATTTATCTGACTACTTTTTAATCTAACTAACCATCAGATTTGCTCCACAGTTATTCCAACTGCCTACACAAAGCTGTATTATTTGCAAAAAAAAAACAAAAATAAAAGTTAGACTTGCGTGCCAAACCACTGGTAAGTATGTCAGAAGTGCACAATACATTACAGAGATGGACTGAGAGCAAAGTTAACCAGAAGGAAGTATGATGCCCAGAGCTGATAACGTGGGACCATTTAACCCCGTGTGTGAGTAGACCTTCTATTCACTTTGTGCTAAGCTCAACACTTCACAATGTCTCAGCGTTCATATCGACCTTCAGAAACTGACGGACCAAAGGTGGTCCTGTGGGCAGCTTTCTTCGTCACTCTTAGTGAGCCTGACATCTTTACTTTCCATTTTTGGGTTTAAAAGGCTTGTTACTTGCTTTCTCATATTAATAATTCTTTGATTTTTACAGCTGCAGTGATTCTGATCGTGCCAGCAGGTAAGTGCGTTTCTGAAGTAGTCACGTTAAGTAGATGAGTAACACCGAGTTAGTCTTTGCTGGGCTTTTCTGTATTTAGGTCCTTCATTGAAATTGTAACCACCAGCTATGCACAGTAAAGCTTAAGTGAATGCAAGCACTACAGTGAGATTTAATTACAAGTTTTCTGGTAAATGATAATCTTATCCTTTATAAATTGGATACTTTAAAAACACAGGAAAGCCAACATTCTTAAAAGATGACTTGGATATGTCAAGAGTTAGCACAGCAGAGGTCTTCCATACTCAAAAGCTTAATGGTGGATTTAGACATTGGTCTACTAAAACATTTTTTTTTCAGAGCCTTTCCAGTTAGGAAATCTTCTAGTGGATAAAAACTTTGTCAGAGAAGGAGACACGGTCTCCTTTAAATGTCGAACAGAATCACAGAACTCAGAAGTCAACAACTTAGTTCACCTGTACAGAAACGGTGAGAAAGTGGAAATAGAGCCAAGTGACATAGAGCTGGGTATTACCACCTTCAAGCTGAAGGGCATCACAATGGCACAAGCGGGCAACTACATGTGCTTCTATGGGACAATGACACCAGAGAACATGAGAGTCACAGAGACAAACAACTTGGTCAGCCTGACGGTCATAGGTAAGTTAGATATGTCCTAATGATAACTAAATCGATAAGCGTGTGGTTCTTTAAAATCTGCTCTTTGACTTTACAGTGCTGTTCATATCCTGATTGCTTTGCTAAACAGTTTTAATTTCTGTCTAATGCAGTGTTTCTCAACCTTTAAGTATTTGTGACCCGAGTTTTCATAACAGTTTTAATCGCGCCCCCCTAACAGTTTTTTGAAAGGAGCCCACTAATACCAATTTGTTCTTTTTAATTAATGATATATCATAGGTGTATATTTTATTATATCTACTTAACTTTTATTGACATTTATCTAACTCTATATTTATTTTTCTAGTATCAGAATGTAGTTTAAGTTCATTTGTTTTGGTTTCAATAGATGTATTTTTCATATTTTCGATTCTTGTTTTCTTTTTTTCACATCTTCGCACCCTCCTTTTTGTTACTTTGTGCCCCCCTAGGGGGGCCTGCCCCACAGTTTGAGAACCACTGCTCTAATGGATTCATGAAATTTTTGTTTATGATAATTGGGGACATGGAGGAGCTTCTTCTTCTAGTGGTTAAAGTTTGGTCTTAGCCTCCCACTCTGTATGTGACACTAAGTAAGTTATTTATACTGCTGAATTGTTACATTTCAACTAGATGGAGGGTGGAACAGAACTTGGACATGACTCTCCACCATTCTTGTGGCTAAAAGACTAACACCTTCACCTTGGTGGCATCCGCTACCCTCTCTGCCCATTGTGCCAATATTACTTTATCAAAGTGTTACAATGATGTTATTCAGTTACTCTTAATTATTTGATTAACCTGGGGTTAAGAATCAGAACTAACTTCAATGTTTTACTTTTCATTTTTTTTCAATTGAAAGTGAAGTTTTGAAAAATTTATTTATACAAAGATAATTCAATTCAGTTTTACATAGGGTAAGAGTTTAAGGCTTAGTTAACCATCCCAAATAATAACCTGCTGCACATAATAAATTAGCACATATAAAGATAGCAAAACTTTCTTTAAAATTGGGCACACTTAATTAAATAATAATAATAATAATAATAATAATAATAATAATAATAATAATAATAATAATAATAATAGAAAACTAGTGGTAGGTCATGGAATAAAGAAATAACTTGTTCATCCAAAGTTGATTTTTGGATGTATAGATCAAGTGCAACAGTCGTGTGTTTACATGTACATTTAACTGGAAACCCACAGGTAGAAACACTCTTCTGCACACGTCCAGCTATCATCTTTTGTCCCAAATCAACCACTTACTGCTTTCACAATATTTTAGATACTGGTCGATTCGCTGCACATGTCCTGAATGCACACCTTGTGCCATTTATTTAATGCAAAGATTTAGAGACAGGGGCTATAATTCAAAAACAGAGAGGTTTGCTTATAAAAAAGCCTTACATACCCACTATGATAGATAGATAGATAGATAGATAGATAGATAGATAGATAGATAGATAGATAGATAGATAGATAGATAGATAGATAGATAGATAGATAGATAGATAAAACATTTTAACCCTGACCCTAAGCCTAAACCTAACCCTAAAATCCCCAACCAGTTATACAGGGTTCATCATTTGATACCCCAAATCTTTATGCTATTTTGTGTTATTTCTTACAATAGATAGATAGATAGATAGATAGATAGATAGATAGATAGATAGATAGATAGATAGATAGATAGATAGATAGATAGATAGATAGATAGATAGATAGATAGATATGCCTTATGATTCCCATCCTGAGTGAGCTGCCCGAAGGCTACAGGAATCAGCAAAAGAGGATGGTTGGGAGCAGTTCATTCCCATCTACAATAGGTGACAGTGTCCCTTATATTGAGCCCCAGTTTGGACACACTCAGGGCTGCATGGGAGTTGGAGTCCAGAGGTGCAGCCCAGTTTGGTACCCCATGTGTACGGGAGATATTTAATAGTTGTGAAAGTAAATGGGAATGTTGGACGGGGTCAAATTATGTGCTTTCTATCCATTGTGTCTGGTGGGCAGAGATAGATAGATAGATAGATAGATAGATAGATAGATAGATAGATAGATAGATAGATAGATAGATAGATAGATAGATAGATAGATAGATAGATAGATAGATAGATAAAACTCTCTTTCAGAAAAACGTCAGCTAGTTTGATTTGCTCATTACATATTAGAGAATTTGCCAATCATTAGAGGATATTCTCATTATCTTTGTTGCACCTTGACATGAACTGGGTAAGAATTTACCCAGCAAGATTGGGCGGAAGGCTGGGATCCACTAAGTCACCCTTATTTATACTAACTTTAATGATTGCTGCTTGGAGTGTGGCAAGACAACCAGTGATAACTGCTACTGCGTCATGGATTCCCCCTTCTGTACTTGAAGACCATATCTCTTTGAGTTTGCATGTGGAGATTGTCCCTTTTCCCTTTGTTTACCTCAAGTTTTCCTTCTACATTCCCAAAGACACGCAGGCTAGACTAATTGGTCATGTGTCAGTGGACTCTGTAATGGTCTGGCTCCCAGTCCAGGGCTTAGCTCCTGCCTTGTGCCCAGTGCTGCTCCCCACCAGACTGAACTGAATTATGCTGGTTTCAGAAAGTTGTGTTAAGTGGAAATGTCTGAAGGCTTACTAAACTGTTGTTTTTATTGTGGTTTTATTTTTTATTAATAATGATATGAGATAAACCACACATAATAAATTGACTTTCCGGGCTTGTGTGAGGAATTAGATCCTGAATTCTGTTGTTTATCACATTTTTGAAATAAAAAGGCAATATAATGTAGAGAATGATTTTCTGTTTTGACAGAATATTTGCTCGTCCTGCAAGCAGATATAAAGAATCTGCCCACGGGCAGAGCAGATGTGACCTTCAAATGCTTCTTTTCCAACTTGAAGAAACCGTCAAAGGGCTCCTTTGAGCTGCACAGGAATGGAGAGCTGATCAGCACCCAGCATATGAGTGGCAAACCTGGCGTTGATTTTATCCTTAAGGGAATTAACGTGACAAGTTCTGAACAATACGTGTGCATGTGCAGAACAGAAGATGATTTCCCTTTGCGGAGTCAAACTTTTTCCTTTCGAGGTAGGACCAGTACAGTCTCTCAGTGTATTTGTCACTGGGGCACAATTGGTTTGAAGTTTGTTTCTACCTAGTAGATTTTCTTATTAACAGGAACTAATTTCTTTTTTCCTCTAGATTACATATACCATTTATTTTGTGGGTGTGGAATAGAAATAAAAATTAAGAGGTTTATTGAAATGCATTTCAACAGATTCATATTTTCAAACTGAGGATACAACTGAATAACGAACCTCCAAGGCACACATTTCTGGCCCAACAGGCTTCTATAGTTCTTGGTGCAGGGCAATAATTTCACCATACCTTCAAAACCAGACAATGACTTTTTTTTGTTTTATGTGGTCTAGTCCTCAGGTGGCCTTCAATGTTTATTTTAAAGCACCATACACAAAGTGTATCTATTCGATCGGCCGTTTTAAACTATTTTGGGAGGATTTTTTTTCCGAATTGCAGTTTTGCAAAGCCCATTCATATGCCCGCCTTTATCTGTGTGTACAAATCAACTGTCTTCTGAGGAACCTTATGGTGACAGAAAATAGTCAAGATGCACAATATGGGGGGCTTGATTAGTCTGGGACTTCCTAAATAACCCTACAGACCCCCGCAAAGCCTCCAAATCAAAATTGTGAGAAGCATTTCTGTCTTAAAGTGCCAGTGGGGCGCAGCCTGCAAGATATTGTGCGAAAGAAGTAATCAGCTTCAGTAAGTCAGTAAAATGTTTAGACCAGGGGTCTTCAACCTTTTTTCCCCTGAGAGCTACTTTTACAAAATGAAAATGGCTGAGAGCTCCTCATGTTTTCTAACGTTTCTTCTCATAGCTCATTTCAACCCAAACAAACTGAATAAGCTTGTTTTAACTGAACATTTACAAAATGTTGGTGTCCACAACTCACATTTTGAATTAAAACATCACAAAAAATATTTAGTTCACCTGCAAGTGCATTTTGTGTGTCTGTATGCATTTTCTAGGTAATCTCACACTATTAAATTAAAACATGAATGCTGTTAAAACAAAACAATGCAATTCCAAATCCACAGATCTGACTTCTTCATTTGTCATTTTGTCACATGTCACTGTGTCACTTTATTCACAGGTCCAGTCGCATGTGTGATGTGTTGTTTAGTTAGTCAGATGACTGGCACTGAGGTGTCTGGTGGAGTGGAGCCACTGAGGTTCACCCTGATTGAGTCATTTAAATGTTCGTAGTTATCAGGCTCTACTAAGCTCCAGAAATGCTGAGAATGCTGTTGAGACTTTAGCTGTACATTATTTTGAAGGTTTACTAATATATAATATATCAAATCCAAAGTCTGTCTGTCTGTATGTCTCTCCGCTTTTCACGTGAGAACTACTTAACGGATTCAGATCGGGCTTTTTTCTATAACTTGCTTGAACATTCTGGATGATTTTGCGACTTCTCTCATTTCGCTGTGTATCAGAGTTTGCTTGCCGTACTAATTTATTTGCACTAATCCGAGATCTACACAACGGGCTGAAGTGGGGGGCCTTCCTCACTCACTCGACAGCTTCAGGGCGTGTTCCTTAACTCCGCTTAGCTAGCGAACGAGAGAACAATTGAACTCAACTTTGTTTGATATTTAAAATAAAGTGTTACTTAGGTCTTGATGAGTTTCAGTCTGGATATTCTCTTAAGTGTATGCCACATTAAAAGGAGAAATTGCAATTCAGATTGTGGATCGTGATTTTGTGTTAAAAGGATCGTGATATGATTTTTTGGAAAGATCGCCCACACCTAATTTGACTAAAGAAGTTTTCAAATTTATGTAGGATTCATGAACCCTTTGGCGAGCTACTTGAAAAGGGGTTAGCTCGTGAGCGATGTGTTGGAGATCCCTGGTTTAGAACCTCCCTAGCTTTGTCTTCTTCAGTATTTCCCCCAAAATGTCTATCATATGCCCAATGTCATTACATATCTTGAAAAATGTTGCTTTTTGTAGTCTGTGAAAATGTCTTTGTGTCATGTGCTGGCACCATGTTTTCACCTGAGAAGTAGACTCATTGGCCCTGCAGTGTTCCCAATGCCCTTAGCTGTGTGTGCACATGTGTAGTGATTGAGCTTGAAAATCATCACTCATATTAAAATAGGATATCATGTTGTTGTGGTGAATGGTTTTTCCACATTTGGAATTCTGGTTCTGCCAGTAAAAAGTGTCTGTCAATAAACATCCAGCGTCTGTTCTAACTCTAACATCTAACTCTGTTCTTTTCTGCAAACATTATTGTATATCCAATCACCTAGCGTTTTAGAAATGATTGACATGCAACCTGCCAATTGTTGGTCCAGACTGTAAAGATGAGTTAAGGTGCTGTTTGGATCAGGTGATAGGTGTTGTATGTTCTGGAAGAAATTGTGTCAGGATTATAAGTTAGCCTCTTACATGTTTCAGGGCCAGAAATGGAAATGCCAGCTGAATCCATAAAAGGTTTATCACAATGAATATCAAATGGAACTTGGTTGAAAAAGATGAGAATAAAATCAGTGATGATGTCATGAACCTTTTTAAATTTTATTTCTGGCTTCTGCTGTTTCCTCTTAACAGGACCAAACAATTCAGAAGAATCATCAACAAGCCAAAAGAACCAATTGACAGGCAAGTGTCTGCTGAAAGACGGGCAACTTTTTCAAATCTGTGTCCAATGAAATGCTTGTCACAAAGTGGGCAAAAGAAAATGGAGATTTAGAAATCATTCTAATGCAGGGGTCTCCAACTCCAGTCCTGGAGAGCTACTGTGGCTGCACGTTTTCATTCTAACTCTTTTCTTAATTAGTGACCAGTTTTTGCTGCTAATTAACAATTTCCCTTTATTTGAATTGACTTTTCTTGAGACTCTGACCACTGAATTGATTCTTTTTTCCTTAAACGGCACCTAAACATAAATTTGATGTGAAGTGAGCCAAAGCTGGGGCCTCAAACTCCAAACAACTTCACTTCATTCAGTTTCTTAATTTGAAGCCAATTCTCGTTGCTAACTAAACCCGTTATTTAATTCCATGGCGCTCATTCTGCCAGGGCAGAAATTTCCGAAACTGTTGATTTTCTTTTTTTAAGAGCGTTGCCTGTCAAAATGTGTTGTGGACCTGAGCAGATCGACATTACTGAGGCCTTCACCTTTCTTTATGTTCAGTTATTGTGTGATGGACGCAGGTTGTTGTTTATCTGTTGGTTCATTTTGTGTCTTAATATTGTTTAGTTACTAATTAAGGAAAAAAAGAAATAATTAAGGGTTCTGAATCTTAAGTTGTGCATCAATTAAAATTAAGGCAAAGAGTTAATTAGCAGCAAAATCAGGTCACTAATTAAGAAAAGGGTTATAATGAAAACCTGCAGCCACAGTAGCTCTCCAGGACTGGAGTTGGAGACCCCTGTAATCTAATGGATGTATTTGTATTCTGTCATGTACTGTACACTTGGGGGGCTGCGTTCAGATGGGATCGAGCCTTTGAATTGAAGACCTGCCTCTCTCCTCATTCATTGGTCATTAAGCCACAAAGCTGTATTTCTGGGTTTTCAAAATCTCAAGTATAAAAGAGGGCTGTTTATTAAATTGTTTCCTCTTGCAAAGAGTTTTTCTAATACTAGACTTAAATGTTTGCACAACCACTATATTGTAAAGGTTATTATTTTAACTCTGATTTATTACTATGTTAAGCATTAAACTTGTAATATTTAATTCTTGTTATTCATCATTATTCTGCGATACCATCTTTGTTTTGGGATGATCACCATCACTGTAAGTTGTGATATTCAAGATGTCACTACTTCCTGTTCAGGAGCAGATACAGGAAGCCCTGCCGATTAATCTCATCAAGCACAACAGTATTTGAACCGATAATTTAGACTCAATGCTACTCTTGTTTTAGGGCAATTTCTAAACAGATGAATAGAAAACGTTTTTTGTCTTTGAACTTCAAACTTTGCGTCATATTTTTAACTTTGATTTTTGGCTTTTCTTTTGGTTTGGGTGCCTTTCTCTTCTGATCCATCAGTTTTCAGTATGACTGCCTGCAACTTTTGCTTTGATTAACGTTCATTTCCCTTCCCTCTTTTCTTTCAATTTAGCAACACTAAGGCATAATTCTACAATATTCTCACACATGCGAGTCATGCTCACTTATTTATCTTCTGAGCTTCAGCTACTCTGTAGAGATTGACTCGAAATTATTCTTAATATCAATAAATATAACAAATCATCTTGTCACGCAGTGCTCTAAACTGTAAAAACAGTCAATCTACTTTTTATATGTAACCCTTTTTATTAGTTAATAACTAGAGGGCTCGGCCCCCTGCTCGCTTCCCTCTCCCACCCTGGGTTTGGTTATCCAGATATACAATTTAAAGAGATTGTTATTTGCATCCGAATTGTTACATACTCTTCTATGTTGCATCGCTTCTCCGTGATCATAAATATACACCCGACCGAATTGTGGTTTCTTCGAAATTAAACTTGCGCAGCTTTAATTGATGTGGGATTGTTTGTAAGTAGGGCGTCACATGCAAAAGTGACCGTCTCACGGGTTTTGCTTCCAAAGGTTGTAAAGTCTAGTCTCGCGGGACGTCAAAGTGTCTTTCCGAGAAGAACACGTCTCGACCCAAGATTTTTTTATTAAAATAGAGAGATTATATAATGATTATTATACCTCTACTAAGTATATGTTAAACATTTACAATTACGTGAGAATTTGTAATCGGAACCTTTCAATATTTTTAATGCTGACTTTTTAATTTTATTTCACCGTATAGGATGCCCATCGAACCGCATCTCACTATACACCAATGTGTGTGTATATGCGACAAATAAAATCTAAATCTCAAATCTCATTTTTGGACCCCACATTGTTAAAACGGTGGAGTTCATGTACTGCCTGAAAAACAGGCAGCATAAGAGAGAAAAGAGGACTGAGAAATGAACGTTAATCAAATGAAAGTGTCTAGCAGAACCAGGAGATCAACAGAGACAGGCACTCAAACCGCAATGTGAGTGAAAAATCAATGTCAAAAATATTGTGTAAAGTTCATAGTTCAAAGAAAAAACGATTGTTGTTCTTTTGGTTAGAAATTGCAATATAAACTAAGACAGTAGTGAAACCGACTTACTTGTTTAAATACCGTTGTGCTTGATGAGCTCAATCGACATGACTTCTTGTATCCCGTCCTGAGCAGCGAGTATTCTTGTCTTGACAACCGCAACTCACTCTGATGATTCTCATTCCAAAAAAAGATGGCGGAAGTAACATTTAAATATTTTAAATTTATAATACATAATGTATTAATAAAACAAAGTTAAAATAATAGCCTTCATCATACAGGGATTGTGTGATGATATCAGAAAAAATTATTACAAGAAGAAAGAATTAATAAATGATGTCCTGTGACGGTATGTGTGCCTTGTGGTGGACAGTTGGCTCCTTCTTGTAACAGGTGAGGGCCTGGTCTCTGTAACCTTGTATTGAATTAGGAAAAATGGATGGATGGATAAATAGAAACAGAAATGAAAACAGTGCATCATAATTAACAGTAAGCAATCCTAAAACTAATAAGGTGCAGAAACATTTCGTGTATTGTTATCATTTCATCTTAAAACTGAGACGGATTGCTTTATTGGTTCATTTGTTGAGATGTGGACATACTAACAGCAGTGCTTACTTTGTCTTTGTCTTTCAGAGAAGACCACTTTTGGCTATGCTGTGAGGCACATATTGACCATCCTGGTCATCCTCCTGTTGCTTTGCATTATGTCAGAAGCCTATGGAGCCCATGTATATTTTGCACAGAAGTTCTTAAAATGTTAGACTTGTTTTTTTTCCCTGAATACCCCTCAATTCAACCATGGAGACAATTTATAAGACTGACTTGAAGCCTTTTGGTAATATGATATGTGTTATTACTTGTATCTATCTACTCATCCACAAACCTGCACATCCATTCATCATTCAGCTTATCTTCATGGGTAAGTGGACAATAGCCTGACAGCAAAGCATCCCCAGTGTGGGCAGCAGTACATTACAACACATGCTCACCAATCTATTTCACCAATATATTTTGTAAGCAGGAGTCCCAGGCATGGCAAAAAGGTGTGAGGTCTCCAAATGTTCCACAAAAGGCTTTATAGGTATCCATTGTCTGTTTGGAAAAGACCATATCACAATGGGACTTAATCCCACCTCTAATGGCCTACCTCAGGCCCAAAAGGGATTTCAGCCTCAAAACAAACTTACGTATCTCAAAATATGGCCAAAGGCCACACAAGAAGAAGAATGACCATGAACATTTCCCTCGAATACTAGAATGGCAGCAAACTCTTTATAAATAAGGGATTTATTAGAAAGAATAGAAAAATAGAAGCAAAATACTCAGAAGCCAAAAACGTTGCCTAAACGGCAATCCTATAAATAAAAAGAGTACAAAATGAATAAGAAAACAGGAAATTTAGAGGAAAAACAATACTTACAGTAAGACACCATGTAACTACAATACTCTACTGTTGGCTCTTAATTCTGAAAGGAATTATTGGCCAAAAGGAGGAGGAAGCAGCCATGGCATCATGGTGGGCGAGCCCACTAGAAGGACACAGGGAATGGTAACATATTTATGGGAACAGAACATAAATATCAATCAGAACAGAAGTAATAAAAATAAACATGAAAACAAGTTAAAATGATCCAAAAACAATAGTATATAAATTCACATACATTTAAACAGATATATTAGATTTGTCAGTTAACCTGACTGCAGTGCATGACTTTACACTTTGAGAGGCAAAAGAAATGAGAAAAATGGGAAAATAATCCACTATCACACACAGGGCAGAAAAGCTTCAAACCAAACGTAGGAACATCTCGATCAATAGAATTGGATGCCCCTGAGACACATTTCAAGTGTCATATGAAAGGGTCCGAAACATTGTGTCAATGTGATATTTCAGTTGTTGTAATTGAATAAATTCACAAAAAATTGTAAAATTATGTTTTTGCTTTGTCATTCTTGGCTATTGAGTGCTGCTCGATGAGGTGAAAAAATGAATTTAGATGATATTTGCATAAGGCTGTGGATTACAAGAAAAGTGTCGAAAGTGAAGCCTGACTGATTGGATGGCGTCACCACATACATTAAGAAAGGCAGACAACCACGAACACTATGAAACAGACACTTAACATAATACAAAACTGAAAAATAATTAATGATCAACACCATACTAAATAAACAGCATATACAGTTAGGTCCATAAATATTTGGACAGAGACAACTTTTTTCTCATTTTGGTTCTGTACATTACCACAATGAATTTTAAATGAAACAACTCCGATGCAGTTGAAGTGCAGACTTTCAGCTTTAATTCAGTGGGGTGAACAAAACGATTGCATAAAAATGTGAGGCAACTAAAGCATTTTTTGAACACAATCCCTTCATTTCAGGGGCTCAAAAGTAATTGGACAATTGACTCTTTAGCTATTTCATGGGCAGGTGTGTGCAAGTCCGTCATGTCATTATCAATTAAGCAGATAAAAGGCCTGGAGTTGATTTGAGGTGTGGTGCTTGCATGTGGAAGATTTTGCTGTGAACAGACAACATGCGGTCAAAGGAGCTCTCCATGCAGGTGAAAGAAGCCATCCTGAAGCTGCGAAAACAGAAAAAGAACAATCCGAGAAATTGCTACAATATTATGAGTGGCAAAATCTACAGTTTGGTACATCCTGAGAAAGAAAGTAAGCACTGGTAAATTCAGCAACGCAAAAAGACCTGGACGTCCACAGAAGACAAGAGTGGTGGATGATCACAGAATCATTTCCATGGTGAACAGAAACCCCTTCACAACAGCCAACCAAGTGAACAACACTCTCCAGGGGGTAGGCATATCGATATCCAAGTCTACCATAAAGAGAAGACTGCATGAAAGGAAATACAGAGGGTGCACTGCAAGGTGCAAGCCACTCATAAGCCTCAAGAATAGAAAGGCCAGATAGGACTTTGCTAAAGAACATCTAAAAAAGCCAGCACAGTTCTGGAAAAACATTCTTTGGACAGATGAAACCAAGATCAGCCTCTACTAGAATGATGCCAAGAAAAAAGTATGGAGAAGGCGTGGAACAGCTCATTATCCAAAGCATAGCACATCATCTGTGGAGGCAGTGTGATGGCTTGGGCGTGCATGGCTG